>NC_084570.2:6692500-6775000 GCF_033978685.3 Nerophis lumbriciformis | reverse complement strand
AAATGATATTTAATCTAAAAATCCCATGGCTGCTGTAATAAAGAAAATGCCCTGGATCAAACATGTGCATGTTACTAAGCTCATTTACATATCAGAAAAATGGCCCAACACAAGGCTGGCACGCAAACACTTGCTAACCCCCTGCTGAAACTGCGCACGCATATACACACACACACATGCTTCTTAAAGGCCTGGTAGTTTGGGGGTTGGGGGTGGGGGGGTGAATCTAGCTCAGAAAAATGATCAGCCTGAGTTAAAAATGCAACTTAGCCACACATGTAAGAGCTTCATTGTTCACACAAAGGGCAAAGTTAATGTTGCATAATTCAACAAAATAAAAAATCATCTAATTGAAAAGGTTGAAAAACAATTGAAAATGTATTTTCTTATTGCTTGAAAAGCAAATTGAAAAGCAACTTAAGCCAAGATAAATTAAAACAAAAATCAGGTATGATAATCCTTCAATCTACCTTGCTTCTTTCAGATTATCTCACGATTAACACGACATACTGGGTAACCCGTTGTTAAATAATCAAAGTCCAGTAGATTCAGAAAAGCAGTGTTGGTGCGAGGAATTTTCAAAATGGGGTCCCAGGGACCCCATTAAGTCATAAAAATGAGGTCCCACAGTAAATTTTTTAAACTGTTTTGAAAACAAATGATAAATGTATGCATCATCCCGTTATATCTCACATTCTATATTATGTTTAGGAAAAAGGTTGCCATAAACGTTACTTAATTCATTAAAAAAATTATACAAAAGAAAACAAATTTTTATGCATATGTAAATGTATTCAGTTAAAAACATTCATTCCCTTTCTTCTTTTCTTCATAGATCTAAACTTTACCTCTGCCGGTAGTTTTTTCTATATTTTTATTTAATAAGTTGTAGGTGTATTTATTTCAGTTTAAAAGTGTAAAAAGTGTTTTGCTTCGGTCATGAAATAATGATAATGGTGTGCCAGGGCATACATGCATTATTTATTTAACGCTTAAATCTCTAGAGTCTACATCAACTTCAGATCCATCCCTCAATTTAATAATTCATAAAAACAATGATTTGATTCAATATTATGTTTTGAGCAATGACAGTTTTAAAGAAAAAAAACAGTTTTGTTTTATTAGTCAACATTGCATAATCATGCCACATGATATTGTCAAGGACTGTACCAAACTTGTATAGGAAGTGTTTGTAAGATGATGAGTATTGCTGCTATCGACTATTCCAGTAATCAAGTAATCTATAAATGAGTTTATTCGATTAATTTTCAAGTAATTGGATAGAACACAATTTATATTGCATTTTAGAAAAAGTATTTGAAATAAAAAACGATTTGTCCGCTTGCCATAACCTTAATTTTTTTAATTTTTTTATTTAAATCATCAACATTTAAGCTGCACTTTTAAGATATGTGCACCAATAAAAATAAAATAAAATAAACTTTCCGCTGTTCGCTGCCACACAGCTCATTGGAACGCACACACCACCGCTCTAATGTGTGCTCTACTGCCACGGTCGTGTGGAAGTTATGTTTAAAGTTCCGGGTACTCCATGCAGTCCAGATTTTACAAATGGTATTAGTTACACTCATTAAACATTGCAGCCTGTGTAGTAGTGAAGTGTGAAGTCAATTATATTTAAATAGCGCGTTTCTCTACAGACTCAAAGCGCTTTACATAGTGATACCCATTATCTACATCTTTTAGCCACATTTAAACCAGTGGGGGTGGCACTGGGAGCAGGTGGGTAAAGTGTCTTGCCCAAGGACACAAGAGCAGTGACTAGGATGGCGGAAGCGAGGATCCAACCTGGTTGCTGGCACGGCCGCTCTACTAACCGAGCCACGCCACCCCTAGTATTTGTAATTGTAGTAATAAAATAAGCGGCAACAATTGAAAATTAGAGCAAAACGATAAGAAAAAAATATATGTTAAAAATAATTACAAATAACACCGATTTGGTTTTAAATACCGTATTTTCCGGACTATAAGACGCACTTAAAATCCTTTTTTTCCTCAAAACTCGACAGTGCGCCTTATAAACCGGTGCGCCTAATGTACGGAATAATTCTGGTTTTGCTTACCAACCTCGAAGCTATTTTATTTGGTACATGGTGAAATGATAAGTGTGACCAGTAGCTGACAGTCAAACATAAGAGATACGTGTGGACTGCAATATGATGGCAGTCACACAGAAGAGATACATGTAGACTGTAATATGACTCAAGTAAACAACACCAACATTTTATATGTTCCATTGAAAATATAGAACATTACACACGGCGCTCAAAAATCTATCAAAATGTTTTAGTACGACTTTGGTAAGCTATGAAGCCGCACCGCTTGATGGATTGTACTGTGCTTCAACATGTGTGTATAAGATAAGACATATTATATGGGGTTTTGTTTCGCAATTGTATGCAAAAGCAACTTTTCTTACCTTCTGGTACCTGCTGATCTGTATTTGGGATCTACACAAGTCCTGAAAAATTGCGCAACTCCGCCTTTGTAGTCCGTGCCAACACCGTAGTTGGAAGCTTCTTCTTTTTCTCTATTTTCTTATTATGAGACATTCCTCCTCCGCGGTTTTCATTTCTAATATAAAGTAGTGTAAAGTTCTTACTTATATCTGTCAGTAAACTCGCCATAAAAGCGCTATAAAACTTAACGCTATAGTGAGTTTACATTATTCACCCAAGGAACTTTAGTTATTAGAGAGTTCAGGTCGGACGTTTTTTCCCGGGACACATTTTCACCGTTGTTATTGCACTAGTGAGCCACGGATGAGGAGATGCTGCTCCGTTATTGATTGAAGTAAAGTCTGAATGTCATTAAAACAGTTAGCTCCATCTTTTGACACTTCTTCCACTCCCGTCTTTGCACGCTACACCGCTACAACAAAGATGACGGGGAGAAGACGCTGTCGAAGGTGAGCCACGTAAATAAGACCGCCCACAAAACGGCGCATCCTGAAGCGACTGTCAGAAAGCGGCTTGAAGATAGTCTGTAAAACATCATCTATGTAACATTTTGACCAAAGAACCACCATTACATGTAATGTAGACCACAAGGAAGTGTTTTCCATTTAGAAAAAAATAATAATAACATGACTCCTTTAATGCGCCCTATAATCCGGTGTGCTTTATATATGAAAAAAGATCGAAAATAGACCATTCATCGGCAGTGCGCCTTATAATCCGGTGCCCCCAATGGTCTGGAAAATACGGTATATGTATAACCTTTTGTAAACCTTGTAAAGAAAATATATGCATCAAATTTATGCAAATTATATGATGTCACGCCCCCACAGCAATCTGTGGGAAACACTGTTCTAGTGATGCAACGATTGATCGGCCACAGAAAAGTGGACCATTTCCATGAAAAAGCATGTGATCAGTCAAAGCCGATCCCCTGATACCTAATTTATTTTTGGTCCCTCAGCTGAGAAAGGCGGCTAGCAGCTAACTGTTTATCTTTTTACACACTGTGGCGTTGCTTCCCTAAGTTAATAATCATCACGACGTGCATCCCTATTATTTATGACCTGGTTTAGGCTACACAGGCTTTTTTTTTTTTTTTTTAAATATAAGTAATATATAGGAATGATCCAATGGTAAAAGTGTAATTTTAATGTTATGTGCATAAGAAGAAAGAATAAATGTCATTAGAAAAATCCTTGATTATTTAAACCTTTTTTCCCTACAAGACGCGTTGAGGATAGAAAGTGTGTTTATTTCAGTTACTCGATTGATCAAACAAGTTGCGACCTGGTCTCGGATGGGCTGCAGAAAATGGATGGATGGATGGATGGACGCCCGGCTGTTAAAAAGCTGATTTTTATCAGTCATTACTAGGGATGTCCGATAATATCGGACTGCTGATATTATCGGCCGATACATGCTTTAAAATGTAATATCGGAAATTATCGGTATTGGTTTCAAAATTATCTGTATCGGTCTCAAAAAGTAAAATGTATGACTTTTTAAAACGCCGCTGTGTACGCGGTCGTAGGATGAAGTACAGAGCGCCAATAAACCTTAAAGGCACTGCCTTTGCGTGCCGGCCCAGTCACATAATATCAACGGTTTTTCACACACACAAGTGAATGCAAGGCATACTTGGTCAATAGCCATACAGGTCACACTGAGGGCGGCCGTATAAACAACTTTAACACTGTTACAAATATGCGCCACACTGTGAACCCACACCAAACAAGAATGACAAACACATTTCAGGAGAACATCCGCACCGTAACACAACATAAACACAACAGAACAAATACCCAGAACCCCTTGCAGCGCTAACTCTTCCGGGACGCTACAATATACACACCCCGCTACTACCTACCCTCCACCTCAACCACGCCCACCTCAACCTCCTCATGCTCTCTCAGGGAGAGCAGGAGAGCATGTCCCAAATTCCAAGCTGCTGTTTTGAGGCATGTTAAAAAAAAAAAAAACACTTTGTGACTTCAATAATAAATATGGCAGTGCCATGTTGGCACTTTTTTCCATAACTTGACTTGATTTATTTTTGGAAAACCTTGTTACATTGCTTAATGCATCCAGCGGGGCATCACAACAAAATTAGGCATAATAATGTGTAATAACTCTCTGGCCAGAGTCAGGTTAATTTCAACCGCCATGACAGTGTAAAAAAAAAAAAGAAGTCTTACCTTGATGACTGTGTGACGTCATTGCTGAAGGTAATGTTGGCGAGCACCTGTGTGTGCAGATGATATCGATCTGATGCACAGAGATCAGCAGGATGTGTTTTGTTCTTTGCTACTGCAATCAACAGCATCAATCGCCGATGCCAACCTATATGGGAGGAAGACAATATTCACTCTTACATAGGGAACGGAAACATGAAGAACTTACACTAAACATTAGAGATAAATGCTTTAAAATGTAATATCAAAAATTATCAGTATCGGTTTCAACCTCCCAATTTTCCCGGGAGACTCCCGGATTTCAGTGCCCCTCCCGAAAATCTCGCGAGGCAACCATTCTCCCGATTTCCACCCGGGCAACATTATTGGGGACGCGCCTTAAAGGCACTGCCTTTAGCGTCCTCTACAACCTGTCGTCACGTCCGCTTTTCCTCCATACAAACAGTGTGCCGGCCCAGTCACATTATATATCCGGATTTTACACACACATTCTGTGAATGCAATGCATACTTGATCAACAGCAATACAGGTCACACTGAGGGTGGCCGTATAAACAACTTCAACACTGTTACAAATATGCGCCACACTGTGAACCCACTCCAAACAAGAATGACAAACACATTTCAAGAGAACATCCGCACCATAACACAACATAAACACAACAGAACAAATACCCAGAACACCTTGCAGCACGAACTCTTCCGGGACGCTACAATATACACCCCCCGCTACCACCAAACCCCGCCCCCCTATCTCCCAAATTCGGAGGTCTCAAGGTTGGCAAGTATGCTCTAGTACAGTGGTCCCCAACCACCGGGCCACGGCCCGTTACCGGTCCGTGGATCGATTGGTACCGGGCCGCACAAGAAATAAAACATTTTTAAAAAATAAAAAATTGTTTTTTGTTTTTTTTTATTAAATCAACATAAAAAACACAAGATACACTTACATTTAGTGCACCAACCCAAAAAACCTCCCTCCCCCATTTACACTCATTCACACAAAAGAGTTGTTTCTTTCTGTTATTAATATTTCTGGTTCCTACATTATATATCAATATAGATCAATACAGTCTGCAGGGATACAGTCCGTAAGCACACTTGATTGTATTTTTTTGTGATAAAAAATAAAAATAAATACTATCCCCCCCACCCTCCCGGTCCGTGGGACAAATTTTCAAGCGTTGACCGGTCCGCAGTTACAAAAAGGTTGGGGACCACTGCTCTAGTATACTCTAGACAGAAGCTGCGTGCCTTCGTTGTTTTTGTAGCTGTTGTTTTGAGGCATGTTTAAAAAACCGTATTTAAATTAAATTTAAAAAATAATGCACTTTGTGAAAGTCAAAGTATAGTATTTCCCTTAGTTGTAGTGGGTATTAGGATTATCTCAAGGAGAGCATGTCCCAAATTCCAAGCTGCTGTTTTGAGGCATGTTAAAAAAAATTATGCACTTTGTGACTTCAATAATAAATATGGCAGTGCCATGTTGGCACTTTTTTCCATAACTGGAGTTGAAGTTGTTCTCTTATTTTGGAAAACCTTGTTTTTGATTGATTGATTGAAACTTGTATTAGTAGATTGCACAGTACAGTACATATTCCGTACAATTGACCACTAAATGGTAACACCCGAATAAGTTTTTCAACTTGTTTAAGTCGGGGTCCACGTTAATCAATTCATGGTAAAGTTACATTGTTTAATGCATCCAGCGGGGCATCACAACAAAATTAGGCATAATAATGTGTTATTTCCACGACTGTATGTATCGGTATCGGTTGATATCGGAATCGGTAATTAACAGTTGGACAATATCGGAATATTGGCAAAAAAGCCATTATCGGACATCTCTACTAAACATATAAAGTAATTTTAGATGGCGTTTGGCTCAGGCGCCTTAGTGGAAGCTAGTGTTCAATTCTAGAAACATGAAAGAAAAGATAAATGTTCATCTTTTATGTAAGAATATATATTTTTAATTATTGTCCATGTATTTATTTTTAGAGAGTGGCCTGAATTCCTAGTGCCCCGAGCAAAGGGTGTCAGATGTAATCAAGACGCGTGAATCAAGTCGATACAAAAAGAAAGGGGGTGAAATTGCCCAAGGGCAAGGTGGATGGGGGGAGCGAGTACGTTAAGGCCCTTGTGCGTGTATCTGTTGGCAGAGATCACTGATGTCCTCTGAAATGGCATGGAGTGTGTGTGTGTGTGTGTGTGTGTGTGTGCGTGTGTTATGGCAGGGTGGGGCAGGGTTGACAACAAGAAGGCCAGACAGTGGGGCAAATTGCTCCCCAAAAAAGTCGGTCAATGCGTCGTGCATGCTTGCTTTGTTATGGAAGGAGTAGGAGGGGTCTGTGTCCCGGGTAGTACGCGCTCAGGGTGGGCCTCGTACAACATCACCCCACCTACCCCTCTCCCCCAGTCTCTCGGGTCGAGGGGGTTGGTGTGTTCATGTGCAAGAGAGTGTGTGCTTGGCTATTGTCCCCAAAAAGAGCTCGCTTGATGCAGGATGACAGATCTGGGGAGCCCTGAAGTAAAACCACAAAAGGCTGCAAACGCTTTCTGACCGTGCCTTCAGGATGCACCGTTTCATGAGCGGTCCCATGGTGCGTTCCATTTACTTCAGAGGTTGTAAGTCGGAGCTGGGAATTACGTCACAGCCGAGTTGTGAGCGTTCCAGTTGCGAAACGCTATTGCTAGCAATGTAGAACTTATAAAACATATTAAATTAAGGGTGTAATGGTACACAACAATTTCGGTTCGGTACGTACCTCGGTTTAGAGGTCACGGTTCGGTTCATTTTCAGTACAGTAAGAAAACAACAAAATATAAATTTTTGGTTATTTATTTACCAAATTTGTAAACAATGGCTTTATCCTTTTAACATTGGGAACGCTATAATAATTCTGCCCAAAAATACAAATAGCTCTGTGTGTGATGGATGTGAGCCACCACTCACTAGGGATGATACTCGAAACCGGTCTTACCGGTTGTTCGATAAGAAAAGAACCGAGTCCTCGGACTCGAATCCCTTTTTGAGAACCAGTACCCGTTATCGAGACCACTATATTAAAGAAAAAGAGTTGGTTCTTTATTCGAATCCCTCGGAACGAATCCCGTCCCAACCAGAAATGCCCTGTGAGACATCACAAGAAATGACGTCACGTAGCTCAGTCATTAGGCGCAGATAGGGAAAGCAGGAAAAACTATGGACCGGAAAAAGCGCTCCAAGGTGTAATAAAGTTCAAAACAAAAGGTATAATCCAATGAATAACTTTACTGAGAGATTTGAGCAGGGTACAAACACATGACGAACACTTTTACCACCAACCGGAAACATAGCAACCAGGCTAGCAACGCACCTACTTTACGGCAGCTGTCGCAACGTTCTTAAGGCAACCGCAGCACATACATATATATACAACATATATCTTCCTTTTTTAACTTTTTTTTTCTTTCCTTGTTAACAAAACAAAATCACACTGTATATGTGTTGTCTGTCTAATTATAAATAATGCAGACGAGGCGTGTTGGCTGAGTTCTTGACGTTTACTTTCACAGCGTGCTCATAACCTCATTCTTAGCTGCCGGCGTGACGACATGCAACAACACTTTTTGGGGCTACCGCGCATGCTCGTCACTCCCGTTGCATGCTGGGTAATGTAGTTGTTATATTCCCTAGCCAAGCTCATAACATCACATATTTCCCCCTATAAAGAAATAATGTCAACTCAATAAAGTGTATTTCTTTTTTTAGCTTTAACTTTTCATTTTTTAGCATTGTAACCACATTTGCAAACAACTTTTCATAGAATTTTCTTTCGATAAAGAAATAAAGTGCAAAAATGTCAAAGCATCATAACAAACAGTTATGTCTAATAGCAGCAGAAGTGCACTTTTTGGAGAGCTGCATTATTTTCAGTTTTGTGCCAAAGGGACTGATTTTATTTAACACTATATTATTATTTATACACCTATAGTGATCACAGAGACAGGTTGTTTTTGTGTTACTATATATATTTGTTTTTCTGAAAAATCCCACTTAATATACTTTGGGTAAAAACAGTCAATATTTTTTTTTTTTTTTTTTTTTTTAGGGGGGAAACAGTCAATATTTATTTATCTATTAGATATTATTTGTTTCTTATATAATAAAAGTGAGCTTTTGTTAAACCAAATATTGTGTTTTTTTCCACATACAACAACCTATCTGGACTCGATAAGAGAATCGATAAGGAATCGGTTCAATAAGAGGATTCGATAATAGGCTCGAACTCGATAATTTCTTATCAAACATCATCCCTAGCCACCACTAGGCTGATCAGTGCAACATCAAGCAGTCATGAACGCTAAGCATAACAATAACATACCGTATTTTCCGCACCATAAGGCGCCCTGGGTTAAAAGCCGCGCCTTCAATGAACGGCATATTTCAAAACTTTGTCCACCTATAAGCCGCCCGGTGTTGTAAGCCGCATTTAACTGCGCTAAAGGAATGTCAAAAAAACAGTCAGATAGGTCAGTCAAACTTTAATAATATATTAAAAACCAGCGTTCTAACAACTCTGTTCACTCCCAAAATGTACGCAAATGTGCAATCACAAACATAGTAAAATTCAAAATAGTGCAGAGCAATAGCAACATAATGTTGCTCGAACGTTAATGTCACAACACACAAAATAAACATAACGCTCACTTTCTGAAGTTATTCTTCATTCATAAATCCCTCGAATTATTCTCCTTCGTTGTCCGAATTGAAAAGTTGGGCGAATGTGGGATCCAAAATGTCGTCTGGCGTTGTCTCCGTCTCCCTGTCTTGGTGAACGTCACGTGTGTTCGCCTTCTGTCATCCACTGTTCCCACGCAGTTAGCAGTCTAGCTTCGAATGCCCTGTTGACACCAATATCTAGCGGCTGGAGGTCTTTTGTCAATCCACCCGGAATGACGGCGAGTATTGAATTAAGCGCGTAAGCGTGTCTCTTAATGTGATGTTATGAGCTAGCAAATATAATAACTACACTACCCAGCATGCAACGATAGTGAAGAGCATGCGCGGTAGCCCTGAGAAGCGTTGTTGTATGCTGGCAGTTAGAATGTGGTTATGAGCACGCTGTGAGTAAACGTTGAGAACTCAGTTAACACGCCTCGTCTGCATTATTTATAATTAGACAGACAACACACTTAATAGGAGCCATTTTGGGGTCTTTACATAAACACACAAATAGAAATGAAACGTCACATATCCCAGCATGCACCGCGCGCTTCTTCGTCATCCACTGTTCCCACGCATTTAGCAGTCTAGCTTCGAATGCCCTGTTGACACCAATATCTAGCGGCTGGAGGTCTTTTGTCAATCCACCCGGAATGACGGCGAGTATTGAATTAAGCGCGTAAGCGTGTCTCTTAATGTGATGTTATGAGCTAGCAAATATAATAACTACACTACCCAGCATGCAACGATAGTGAAGAGCATGCGCGGTAGCCCTGAGAAGCGTTGTTGTATGCTGGCAGTTAGAATGTGGTTATGAGCACGCTGTGAGTAAACGTTGAGAACTCAGTTAACACGCCTCGTCTGCATTATTTATAATTAGACAGACAACACACTTAATAGGAGCCATTTTGGGGTCTTTACATAAACACACAAATGGAAATGAAACGTCACATATCCCAGCATGCACCGCGCGCTTCTTCTACGGGGAAAAAAGATGGCGGCTGTTTACCGAAGTTGCGAGACCGATACTTTATGAAAATGAATCTTAATATTTATCCATATATAAAGCGCACCGGGTTATAAGGCGCACTGTCAGCTTTTGAGAAAATTTGTGGTTTTTAGGTGCGCCTTATAGTGCGGAAAATACGGTACATATACACACAGGGTCCATTGCCAGGGTTTATGTGGTCAACATATATCAAATAAAAACTAAATAAGATAAGGCTCAGAAGGGTTTCTTAACAAAACCTTTCTACATATAAAGTGCTTTTTTTGATTGATTGATTGAGACTTTTATTAGTAGATTGCACAGTACAGTACATATTCCGTACAATTAAACACTAAATGGTAACACCCGAATAAGTTTTTCAACTTGTTTAAGTCGACATTAAACTGCCTCAAGTTGTTGCTCAGATTAAATAAAATGACAAAACTTTTCTTCTACATACAAAAAGTGCAACATTAAACAGTTTCAAGTCAACTCAGCCTCAGATTAACTTTTTTATCCCCCCGAGCCTTTAACCCTGGTGACTTTCACTCAATTTTCATGTTTTTTGCCAGAAAAATCAGTTCATCCACATTGTCTGCAGAAAGAAGAAGTGGGTCAAAATCTAGTTTTAATGTAATATGGTCTCAAATCTGCTGCTATAAAAACACCAACGGCATTTGTTATTGCTTTAGCCCTGTCTGACTCGCCGAGGACAGGCTGCTTGAATGCTGTGTTTGCACGATGCTCGTCTTTCTCGTCATTGAAGCGATGTTCACTTGGGGGTGGTGACGCTTCAAACGGGTTAGCATGTTTGACGTGTTGCCAGAAGCATACCCTACCGCTTTGTTGTCTTAGCCCGGTCGCTGCTAGCATGCCATGTGTTGTGCCTCGGTGTGCATTGTTTACACAACGTGCGGTACGCTACTTAATATGTCCGTGTGGAAACTCGTTCGGTACACCTCCGAACCGAACCGAAACCCCCGTACCGAAACGGTTCAATACAAATACACATACCCTTACACCCTTACAATAAATAAATTTTGTTTACGCTACAGTAACATTACCATAAATAAACGTTCATGAATCATATGCGGCTGATTTAGTGCGACAAAAACGAATCAAAAGTACTAAAGTAGAGGTGGGAATCTTTGGGCACCTCACGATTCGCTTACGATTCAGGAGCTACAATTTGATTAAAAATAGATTATTGATGCATCTTTAATTTATGTATGTTGATGCAGTTTTACATTTCTTTTGTTTCACTAAATAAGCATTTATCACTTGCAACTAGGGATGTCCGATAATACTGGCAGTCCGATATTATCGGACATCCCTATGAATGCCGATAAATGCTTTAAAATGTAATATCGAAAATTATTGGTATCGGTTTCAAAAAGTAAAATGTATGACTTTTTAAAACGCCGCTGTGTACACGGACATAGGGAGAAGTACAGAGCGCCAATAAACCTTAAAGGCACTGCCTTTGCGTGCCGGCCCAGTCACATAATATGTACGGCTTTTCACACACACACACACACAAGTGAATGCAATGCATACTTGGTCAACAGCCATACAGGTCACACTGAGGGTGGCCGTATAAACAACTTTAACACTGTTACAAATATGCGCCACACTGTCACTGTGAATCCACACCAAACAAGAATAACAAACACATTTCGGGAGAACATCTGCACCGTAACACAACATAAACACAACAGAACAAATACCCAGAACCCCTTGCAGCACTAACTCTTCCGGGACGCTACAATATACCCCCCCCCCCCCCCCCCCAATAAAAATCCCCGCCCACCTCAACCTCCTCATGCTCTCTCAGGGAGATCATGTCCCAAATTCCAAGCTGCTGTTTTGAGGCATGTTAAAAAAAATAATGCCTTTGTGATTTCAATAATAAATATGGCAGTGCAATGTTGGCATTTTTTTCCATAACTTGAGTTGATTTATTTTGGAAAACCTTGTTACGTTGTTTAATGCATCCAGCGGGGCAGCACAACAAAATTAGGCATAATAATGTGTTAATTCCACGACTGTATATATCGGTATCGGTTGATATCGGAATCGGTAATTAAGAGTTGGACAATATCGGAATATCGGATATCGGCAAAAAAGCCATTATCGGACATCTCTACTTGCAATTTTTAAAAACAGTGCATTTTTAATAAGAAACAGTTGAATTAATAATAATAAATGGAAATGTATGCAAAACTGGAACATAAGCGCCCTAATATGAGCTCTGTATGTATGATGAGATTATCGCAGATCTTCAAGATGCAACCTTTTAAGCAAATTTGAATAATAGGATATTGAGACTGATTTGGTAGATTTAAAGATTCCTTTTTAATTCATAAATGAAATTGTAAATGGGTATTTGGTGGGTAGATTTTGAAATGTATTGTATTGTACTGTATTTTGTATATTATATGATGATGCATATTTTAACTGTGGGTCCTTGTCCATAAGCTGTGTGCTTCTCGGGATGACCTTTTTGCAGAACGGACTCTGATAATAACAAAATAAACAATAATGTGATACAAATCTATGTCTGTCTGTAAATAAATAAATAAAAAAAATATAAAGGAGTTGTTCGTATCTCTCTGTGAACTGTCTGCATTACTTTATAAACAATAAATAATTCATCATTGACGATTACTAATCGATTTTACAATCACCTGAGTCCGAATTAATCGATTATTTACTCCAACTATACGAAAAACGGATATTACAGATCACGGTTTACATCCAGAGCAGCCATCTTTAAAACCAACTCGGGGGTGGTGAGAATGTTTAGACTTTCCGAGTCAGAAATTCGACCTCGAGGGGCGTTCCAGTTGAAATTCCGACTTCCCAGTAGAAATGGAACGCACCATTTTATACGTGGTTATGTGGCTCGACAGCGTCTTCTCCCCGCCATCTTTTTTGTAGTGTTTAGCGCAGGGGTGGCAAATTTATTTTAGCTCAGGTACCACATCTATTCCCAAGTGGACAGGACTGGTAAAGTCATGGCATAAAACTTCAGATTGTTTTGTTTGTCGTTTGTTTTACTTTGGCCAAAAGTACAAACAGCACAATCTGAAAATGTACATATTAAAAATTATGCTCTTGGCAAAACACAGAATTCTGAGGAAAAAATTGGTGCAGTTTGAAAAACACAATGAAGAACACAGTGAACTTAAACTTTGTCTCAGTGTATCTACAAAGCCATTAAACTTTAAGACACAGCCTATCCGGGATTGAACAAACCACAAAAACAATAATAAAAAAATAAAAACTCTTCTGCAAATACCGCATTTGTCATTTCCACGTACTAATCCCCTGCTAACTCACAAACTCAACAACCAATTCAAACGAAGGTCAAAACTATTAAAGAGGGTTGAGTTACACTCTGTGTCCACTTTTCTCTTTTTTGACAGAGATATTATGGGAAAATGAGCCTTCCAAACCACGATATGTTCGAAGCAGAAGACGTAAAACGGCAGGTTTTACGTTTCCTTTGGGTCAGGGGGAGCAGCCGCAGCCACGCTTTACTATGTACCTCTTGCTTGGCATACTTACTTGGCCCCGCTATAAACCGTTTGTTTGCCTAACAGAATTGCTATCGTAACATCCAGCGGATACATTTAGAACAGCAGTTTCTTTCATTCAAAAATTGCAGCTCATTTTCATACTTGGCAACTGTCATCTCGCGGGCTGGATTTGACGTGTTTGCGGGCCTGATCTGGCACGCGGGCTGTACGTTTGACATCCCTGGTTTAGCGCTTCCATAGAGTCTACTGACATATTAAGTTCGAACTATGCGCTACTTTGTATTAGAAAATCCAACAGTGGAGGATGCATGTGCATGTACGAGCCAGTCTGCCCCACAACAAGAAGAGAGCGAAAAAGAAGGAGCTTATTGAAAACAGCACAGACTACAATGGCAGACCCGCGCAAAGCAATTTGGATAAATGTATACTTTATACGGAAAATCCGCTGACAACACATTTGGGAAAAACTTCACCAAATGGGCAAATTCCAAAAAGCGTATTTTCCGGAAGTATAAAGGAAGACAACATTTTTTGTAAGTATCTCCCCAGTGCCTCCACAGTTTGAAGTGAAGTGAAGTGAATTATATTTATATAGCGCTTTTCTCTAGTGACTCAAAGCGCTTTTACATAGTGAAACCCAATATCTAAGTTACATTTAAACCAGTGTGGGTGGCACTGGGAGCAGGTGGGTAAAGTGTCTTGCCCAAGGACACAACGGAAGTGACTAGGATGGTGGAAGCGGGGATTGAACCTGGAACCCTCAAGTTGCTGGCACGGCCACTCTACCAACCGAGCTATACCGCCCCAAAATTTTCAAAAGCGTAATGACTACGACGGAGACTTCAATAGCGGACGGGCGCAAACTTGCGGGACTTAGGTAGATCCTAAATACACAACAGCAGTACTACCAATTGGTAAGAAAAGTTGGTTTTGCTCAATAGGTTCCTTTTAAAGATTGGATTATGACTGCAGTAGGGGTGTAACGGTACACAAAAATTTCGGTTCGGTACGTACCTCGGTTTAGAGGTCACGGTCAGCCTCATTTTCGGTACAGTAAGAAAACAACAAAATATAAATTTTGGGGTTATTTATTTACCAAATTTGCAAAATCTTCCAACAAAAATATTTTTCTTAGTGGAATATTTGTGATGTGAAGTAATCGGAACCTTGGATAGGTCAATAATTCATAATAACATTGATTTTGATTCAATATTATGTTTTGAGCAATGACAGTTTGAAAGAAAAAAAACCAGCTTTGTTTTATTAGTCAACATTGCAACTTTTTCTAAATTACATTTACCGGTAACCTTTAAGCTTTTTTATTTCACTTTTGTTATGTTTTTGTTTATTTTAATAGTATTTTCAGAATGTGCCGTGGGCCTTTAAAACATTAGCTGTGGGCTGCAAATGGCCTCCGGAGCACACTTTTGACACCCCTGCTATAGATAATAAAAAATTAAATCTGATAAATCTATGGATAAAAAGCAGAGCCTGGCGACGCATGCGCGTTTATCATAACTCTCTCGCTCTCTCTGTCTCTGCCCCTCCCTCACCTGTGCTGCTATGCGCACAATTTGTTTTGTTTTTAACCCCTTCTTAACCCTGAACGTACATTGAAAATACACACAACCCTAACTCAAAATGCCGGACATTTGAGGCATTTAAGAAACTCCGCTCTGACAGCTCCGCAAAAGAGGACATGTCCGGTGAAAAGAGGACGTATGGTCAGTCTATCGTAGCCCGTTAGCTGCTAGCATGCCGTGTGTTGTGCCTCGGTGTGCATTGTTTACACAACGGGCGTTACGCTACTTAATATGTCCGTGTGGAAACTCGTTCGGTACACCTCCGAACCGAACCGGAACCCCCGTACCAAAACGGTTCAATACAAATACACGTACCGTTACACCCCTAGACTGCAGCTATTGATTATTTTTGTAATCGAGTAATCTGTCGATTAATTTGTTTGATTAATCGAATAACTAAATAAACCACACTTTCAAGCCTCAATGTGTCTTTTAGGGAAAATAGTTGAAATAAAAAAAGATTTTTGGAATGACATGTATTCTTTCTTCTTATAGATGCACATAACATTGAAGTTGTACTTTTACGATGGGATCGTCACTATATAATACTTATATTTTTTTAAAAGGCCGGAATATGCATTTACAGTTTGATTTCAAATTTTCAGGACTTGTGCAGATCCCAAATACACAAAAACAGGCACCAACAGTTAGGAAAAGTTGGTTTTGCATAGTAGGGCCTCTTTCACATACCTGCACAATTGAACAAGATCAAGAAAATAAAAACACCTGTTGACAGTGTCAGAGAGGTATACATTTAATGTGTATTGTTGTGGTTACGGTGTGCGTATTTCGCTAAATATTATAAACACCTCTCAGTATGATGTGGTGCAGATCTACACTTACACAACATTTTTGTAAAGGCCTATTTTTGATACAGCCTTTCACTAGTCGACATACTGGTGGTGGGGGCGTGGTTATGGGTGTGGTCACAATGACGCCATCAAGTAATTTGCAGATGATATGATTTTCATTAAAAAGGCTAAAACATTTCTACATACATATAAAACAAATCTGTCTTTATTCATTAGTATTAACTTATATCTTTTTATCATATTTTCAATTGTTGCTGCTTTTTGTACAAGCTACTTAGTTGAGACTTTTTCAAGTGTTTACAGACTTTTAATGACTTTTTTAAAAAAACAACTAGCAACCAGAAAAGCATCTTCTTCGGTGTTATTATAGAATGTACTCGTGTTTAGAGACTCTACTTCAGTCCCTCGATGTCCCTGACTAAAGAGGCTGAAGCAAGCATGACGTCATACTTTCTTCGTGCTGTCGCTCCAGTTGGACTTTCTCTCCTTAAAAGCCGCCACTGTCCTCTTAATATTTGCACATTTTGTAGCTGGCTGTCTGCGCGGGTATATCTGCAATATATATATAAAAATCAAGTCCGCGTTGCAGACATGCTGACAACTTCCCAGACAATGGCATGCATTTTGTTTACCTCCAATTTCGGTTTGAGGTGATCAAAGTCTTTTTTCGGTGGTCAAGTTTTCGGTGCATCACTTGTCAATAGTCTGCGATGAGGTGGCGACTTGTCCAGGGTGTACCCTGCCTTCCGCCCGAGTGCAGCTGAGATAGGCTCCAGCACCCCCTGCGATCCCGAAAAAAGGGACAAGCGGTAAAAAATGGATGGATGGACTTGTCAATAGTGCGCAAATAATAGGCTAAATATATCAATTGATACTGTAATGACCAGGTAATATTAATGTTTTATGTTTATGTGGTTTGAATTTGATATCAGTTTTTCCCATGTTTACAAACACACCCTGCGTGCCTGAAAGGTGATTGGCGGAGAATGAGGAAGTGTTATCGTGTGTCCGGCGGGGAAGCGCAGACTCACAGATACGAAAGTGTTTTCATGGGAGGTAAAACCTGTTGGAATTGTGCCATTGTTTGTTATCATATGATTGGTAATAAAAGCTAAACATTGCGTCGGACTTTGTTTGATTTCTTCCTGGGCTACAATAAATTATATAACTTTAATTTGTTTTCAAGTACAAAAAAAGCTCATATTTTCAAGGTGTGTTCGTAAAAAAAAATGCTGTGGTCGGCGCGCCACATTCAATTACATTAAGGGGAAACCCTGGAGATGTTCAGCAATCATAATTGTTGAGCCTGGGGTTTGTTCTTCTCTCACTTCAAACAGGGAGAATGACAAGAATGGCGCTCCCAGCAACTGAGCGCGCTCATATAACTGTACGCAGTGATCCCTCTTTTCAGTCATTAACAATCTTTGTCTCGTCGGTGGGCGGAGAGCCAGCTTTACACACACAGAAACCACGCACAGACAGCGTCCCTACTCACAACTCCCTGCAAAGTAACAAAAAGTAGAAAAGCCAAATGTCCCGTTGTGGGAATAGTTCAGCTTCAAATTGGATGGACCTTATTAGCCCAACAACATTGACGAACAAGCAAAAATGCCCTGATCATGCGATGGCAATAAACAAAAAGACAACGTCCATGAGCGGTAACAGCCAATCAGCAGTGCGTATTCAGATATTCAGAGCGCATGTAGTCAGTGCTTAACGTTTAGCAGGTAAGCATCAGGCAGCGGACTCTCCCCAAATTATAATAAACACCTACCAGTCAACTACTAGTAACATCACTATGAGCCCGTTGACCTTCTAGAAATATAAATGGCAGCTCAGCTCGCTCGCAGTCCTGGCTTGAGGTGAAGGCTAATTCGCTTTTAGCGTAACGTTAGCTCAATTTGCGGTGTGTGTGTGTGTGTGTGTGTGTGTGTGTGTGTGTGTGTGTGTGTGTGTTACGGACAGCAAAGCCCTGTCTGTCTGTTATTTCACTTTACCTTTTTCTGTGTTGATTGAGCTGTGTTGAAACGGCAAAAAAGGACATTATGTTAAATGAAGAGTTTCTGTCTCTGATAGTTGATATAATAATGTAACTGCATCATTAAGCCTACATGAACTCCATGGTGTTCAGGGATGAATAGTCTCTCCTATTGCTATTGTACCATTTTTTCACCTATAGTTACATTAATCATTAGTAATGCAGCAGCCTAGTTTTGAATGTCAGAGTACCTGCTATCACATGTTGATAAAAATATAACATTTACATAATAAATAAACTACACGCTTCCCAAATGCTGTAATAAATTAAGCATGATGAGTTGACTTGAAACTGTTTAATGTTGCACTTTTTATATGTAGAAGAAAAGTTGTCATTTTATTTAATCTGAGCAACAACTTGAGGCAGTTTAATGTTGATTAACGTGGGCAGAATTATTATAGTGTTCCCAATGTTAAAAGGATAAAGCCATTGTTTACAAATTTGGTAAATAAATAACCAAAAAATTTATATTTTGTTGTTTTCTTACTGTACCGAAAATGAACCGAACCGTGACCTCTAAACCGAGGTACGTACCGAACCGAAATTTTTGTGTACCGTTACACCCCTAATAGATAGATATACCGGCCCCCAGACACATTTTTTTCTCTGAAAGTGGCCCTTCCGAGTCAAAATAATTGCCCAGGCCTGTTCTAATGTGTGGCTCCTTGAGACAAGAATATGTTGATTGACAAGTCTAAAAGTAACACGTGTATGGTCTTCCTTCACTCGTTTGTTCCACAGTTGTATGCATGATCATGTATAAAAATCGCAAATCGAATTCGCAAATTTGAAGAGAAAAATCGTAATTACCGTATTTTTCGGAGTATAAGTCGCTCCGGAGTATAAATCGCACCGGCCGAAAATGCATAATAAAAAAGGAAAAAAACATATATAAGTCGCATTTGAGTATAAGTCGCATTTTTTGGGGAAATGTATTTGATAAAACCCAACACCAAGAATAGACATTTGAAAGGCAATTTAAAATAAATAAAGAATAGTGAACAACAGGCTGAATAAGTGTAAGTTATATGACGCATAAATAACCAACTGAGAATGTGCCTGGTATGTTAACGTAACATATTATGGTAAGAGTCATTCAAAAAACTATAACATATAGAACATGCTATACGTTTACCAAGCAATCTGTCACTCCGAATCGCTAAATCCGATTAAATCTTATACGTCTAGTCTCTTACGTGAATGAGCTAAATGATATTATTTGATATTTTACGGTAATGTGTTAATAATTTCACACATAAATCGCTCCTGAGTATAAGTCGCTCCGGAGTATAAGTCGCACCGGCCGAAAATGCATAATAAAGAAGGAAAAAAACATATATAAGTCGCACTGGAGTATAAGTCGCATTTTTTGGGGAAATGTATTTGATAAAACCCAACACCAAGAATAGACATTTGAAAGGCTATGAAAAAAAACTGCGAAAAAAACTGCGACTTATAGTCCGAAAAATATATGTATGTTATGCCATTGTTTACAAATTTGGTAAATAAATAACCAAAAAATTTATATTTTGTTGTTTTCTTACTGTACCAAAATGAACTGAACCGTGACCTCTAAACCGAGGTACGTACCGAACCGAAATTTGTGTATACCGTTACACCCCTAATATATACAGATACATAGATAGATATACCGTCCCCCAGACACATTTGTTTCTCTGAATGTGGCCATTCCGAGTCAAAATAATTGCCCAGGCCTGTTCTAATATGTGGCTCCTTAAGACAAGAATGTTTATTGACAGTCTAAAAGTAACATGTGTATGGTCTTCCTTCACTCGTTTATTCCACAGTCGTATGCATGTTCATGTATAACATAAAAATCGCAAATCGAATTCGCAAATTTGGACAAAAAAATTGCAATTACCGTATTTTTCGGAGTATAAGTCGCTCCCGAGTATAAGTCGCACCGGCCGAAAATGCATAATAAAGAAAGAAAAAAACATATATAAGTCGCACTGGAGTATACGTCGCATTTTTGGGGGAAATGTATTTGATAAAACCCAACACCAAGAATAGACATTTGAAAGGCAATTTAAAATAAATAAAGAATAGTGAACAACAGGCTGAATAAGTGTACGTTATATGACGCATAAATAACCAACTGAGAACGTGCCTGGTATGTTAACGTAACATATTATGGTAAGAGTCATTCAAATAACTATAACATATAGAACATGCTATACGTTTACCAAACAATCTGTCACTCCTAATCGCTAAATCCCATGAAATCTTATACGTCTAGTCTGTCACGTGAATGAGCTAAATAATATTATTTGATATTTTACGATAATGTGTTAATAATTTCACACATAAGTCGCTCCTGAGTATAAGTCGCACCCCCGGCCAAATTATGAAAAAAACTGCAACTTATAGTCCGACAAATACGGTATATGTATGTTATGCCATTGTTTACAAATTTGGGAAATAAATAACCAAAAAATTTACATTTTGTTGTTTTCTTACTGTACCAAAATGAACTGCACCGTGACCTCTAAACCGAGGTACGTACCAAACCGAAATTGTTGTGTACCATTACACCCCTAATATATACAGCTACATAGATAGATATACCGGCCCCCAGACACATTTTTTTCTCTGAATGTGGTCCTTCCGAGTCAAAATAATTGCCCAGGCCTGTTCTAATATGTGGCTCCTTAAGACAAGAATGTTTATTGACAGTCTAAAAGTAACATGTGTATGGTCTTCCTTCACTCGTTTATTCCACAGTCGTATGCGTGTTCATGTATAACATATAAAAATCGCAAATCGAATTCGCAAATTTGGAGAGAAAAAAAATCGCAATTACCGTATTTTTCGGAGTATAAGTCGCTCCGGAGTATAAGTCGCACCGGCCAAAAATGCATAATAAAGAAGGAAAAAAACATATATAAGTTGCACTGGAGTATAAGTCGCATTTTTTGGGGAAATGTATTTGATAAAACCCAACACCAAGAATAGACATTTGAAAGACAATTTAAAATAAATAAAGAATAGTGAACAACAGGCTGAATAAGTGTACGTTATATGACGCATAAATAACCAACTGAGAACGTGCCTGGTATGTTAACGTAAATAACTATAACATATAGAACATGCTATACGTTTACCAAACAATCTGTCACTCCTAATCGCTAAATCCCATGAAATCTTATACGTCTAGTCTCTTACGTGAATGAGCTAAATAATATTATTTGATATTTTACGGTAATGTGTTAATAATTTCACACATAAGTCGCTCCTGAGTATAAGTCGCACCCCCGGCCAAATTATGAAAAAAACTGCGACTTATAGTCCGACAAATACGGTATATGTATGTTATGCCATTGTTTACAAATTTGGGAAATAAATAAACAAAAAATGTATATTTTGTTGTTTTCTTACTGTACCAAAATGAACTGCACCGTGACCTCTAAACCGAGGTACGTACCAAACCGAAATTGTTGTGTACCATTCCACCCCTAATATATACAGATACACAGATAGATATACCGGCCCCCAGACACATTTTTTTTCTCTGAATGTGGCCCTCTCGAGTCAAAATAATTGCCCAGGCCTGTTCTAATATGTGGCTCCTTAAGACAAGAATGTTTATTGACAGTCTAAAAGTAACATGTGTATGGTCTTCCTTCACTCGTTTATTCCACAGTCGTATGCGTGTTCATGTATAACATATAAAAATCGCAAATCGAATTCGCAAATTTGGAGAGAAAAAAAAATCGCAATTACCGTATTTTTCGGAGTATAAGTCGCTCCGGAGTATAAGTCGCACCGGCCAAAAATGCATAATAAAGAAGGAAAAAAACATATATAAGTCGCACTGGAGTATAAGTCGCATTTTTTGGGGAAATGTATTTGATAAAACCCAACACCAAGAATAGACATTTGAAAGACAATTTAAAATAAATAAAGAATAGTGAACAACAGGCTGAATAAGTGTACGTTATATGACGCATAAATAACCAACTGAGAACGTGCCTGGTATGTTAACGTAACATA
Source organism: Nerophis lumbriciformis (assembly GCF_033978685.3). NCBI lineage: Eukaryota > Metazoa > Chordata > Actinopteri > Syngnathiformes > Syngnathidae > Nerophis > Nerophis lumbriciformis. The sequence continues at coordinate 6,752,644 of NC_084570.2, read as the reverse complement.
TTATGGTAAGAGTCATTCAAATAACTATAACATATAGAACATGCTATACGTTTACCAAACAATCTGTCACTCCTATTTGCTAAATCCCATGAAATCTTATACGTCTAGTCTGTTACGTGAATGAGCTAAATAATATTATTTGATATTTTACGGTAATGTGTTAATGATTTCACACATAAGTCGCTCCTGAATATATGTCGCACCCCCCGGCCAAACTATGAAAAAAACTGTGACTTATAGTCCGACAAATACGGTATATGTATGTTATGCCATTGTTTACAAATTTGGTAAATAAATAACCAAAAAATTTATATTTTGTTGTTTTCTTACTGTACCAAAATGAACTGAACCATGACCTCTAAACCGAGGTACGTACCGAACCGAAATTTGTGTATACCGTTACACCCCTAATATATACAGATACATAGATAGATATACCGTCCCCCAGACACATTTTTTTCTCTAAATGTGGCCATTCCGAGTCAAAATAATTGCCCAGGCCTGTTCTAATATGTGGCTCCTTAAGACAAGAATGTTTATTGACAGTCTAAAAGTAACATGTGTATGGTCTTCCTTCACTCGTTTATTCCACAGTCGTATGCATGTTCATGTATAACATAAAAATCGCAAATCGAATTCGCAAATTTGGAGAAAAAAATTGCAATTACCGTATTTTTCGGAGTATAAGTCGCTCCCGAGTATAAGTCGCACCGGCCGAAAATGCATAATAAAGAAAGAAAAAAACATATATAAGTCGCACTGGAGTATAAGTCGCATTTTTGGGGGAAATGTATTTGATAAAACCCAACACCAAGAATAGACATTTGAAAGGCAATTTAAAATAAATAAAGAATAGTGAACAACAGGCTGAATAAGTGTACGTTATATGACACATAAATAACCAACTGAGAACGTGCCTGGTATGTTAACGTAACATATTATGGTAAGAGTCATTCAAATAACTATAACATATAGAACATGCTATACGTTTACCAAACAATCTGTCACTCCTATTCGCTAAATCCCATGAAATCTTATACGTCTAGTCTGTCACGTGAATGAGCTAAATAATATTTGATATTTTACGATAATGTGTTAATAATTTCACACATAAGTCGCTCCTGAGTATAAGTCGCACCCCCAGCCAAATTATGAAAAAAACTGCAACTTATAGTCCGACAAATACGGTATATGTATGTTATGCCATTGTTTACAAATTTGGGAAATAAATAACCAAAAAATTTATATTTTGTTGTTTTCTTACTGTACCAAAATGAACTGCACCGTGACCTCTAAACCGAGGTACGTACCAAACCGAAATTGTTGTGTACCATTACACCCCTAATATATACAGCTACATAGATAGATATACCGGCCCCCAGACACATTTTTTTCTCTGAATGTGGCCCTATCGAGTCAAAATAATTGCCCAGGCCTGTTCTAATATGTGGCTCCTTAAGACAAGAATGTTTATTGACAGTCTAAAAGTAACATGTGTATGGTCTTCCTTCACTCGTTTATTCCACAGTCGTATGCATGTTCATGTATAACATAAAAATCGCAAATCGAATTCGCAAATTTGGAGAAAAAAAATTGCAATTACCGTATTTTTCGGAGTATAAGTCGCTCCCGAGTATAAGTCGCACCGGCCAAAAATGCATAATAAAGAAAGAAAAAAACATATATAAGTCGCACTGGAGTATAAGTCGCATTTTTGGGGGAAATGTATTTGATAAAACCCAACACCAAGAATAGACATTTGAAAGGCAATTTAAAATAAATAAAGAATAGTGAACAACAGGCTGAATAAGTGTACGTTATATGACGCATAAATAACCAACTGAGAACGTGCCTGTATGTTAACGTAACATATTATGGTAAGAGTCATTCAAATAACTATAACATGTAGAACATGCTATACGTTTACCAAACAAACAATATGTCACTCCTAATCGCTAAATCCGATGAAATCTTACACGTCTAGTCTGTTACGTGAATGAGCTAAATATCATTATTTGATATTTTACGGGAATGTGTTAATAATTTCACACATAAGTCGCTCCTGAGTATAAGTCGCAAACTATGACAAAAACTGCGACTTATAGTCCGAAAAATACGGTATGGTCTTCCTTCCCTTGTTTATTCCACAGTTGTATGCATGTTCATGTACAACATATAAAAATCCTAAATCCAATTCGCAATTTTGGAGAGAAAAATCGCAATTACATTTTTTTTCCTCTCAAAATTGTGCAGCCCTACTGTGTATGAAACAGTCCTGTGGTGGAGCAGAGCTGTACAAACAGCCACGATGAGCTGCTTTAGTGTAGCAACAGCTTCAACGCCTCCATTCACAAAAAAAAAAAAAGAAAAAAAAAAAAAAGATTGACGCATGCAAGAGAGAATTACCACCGCCCATCCCAAAACCATTCTCACATACTACTGCAGGCTGGGAGATTTCTGTGCGCATTCTTATTTCCGTCAAAACATCGCTATAGGGCGAAAGTGCTGCAGTGAAGCTAAAGGTGCACTAAAAATAGCCTAGCAACAATCGGCATAATAAACATCTCATGCCCACCACCCCCACCCTTCTTATTGCCTGGACACTTCCCGCCCTCTACAGTGCAAAGAACCGCAGGAACATGGTTAGAAGAAGGCACATAATTCCCTACCGCAGTGTAAAGCTGAGATATAAAGACGGGCGAGTCGAAAAGTTGAGCCGGACAATGTTTACGCGCATCGCATCCCTGCCGGAGAACAGACATCAAGGCGGCGAGACGTTCGCGTACCGCTCCGGGAAAAAAAAACAAAAAAAAAACAACTTACCGGAAGCTCGACTCAACGGGCCCGGAGGCGACCAGGCGTCCGGACGTGGGTCCCACGCGGCGTTTTAGTCCTCTCTCATGCCCCAACTCCCGGGCTTTTCCTCGGCTTAGCAAGAGGAGGAGGAGGAGGGGGGCCGCGAAAAATTCATCTCCTGACAGATTCCGCCATACTGGATTTTTGTGTTCGGGCTCAGCGTCACATGGAGCGCCCCTGCACACAGCGAGGGGCGGGGTCAGGTCGGCCCCGTGCGCGAGCGAAAACAAGGCGCGCGCGAGGGCGCCCTACGTCACTGTGTACACATTTCAACGTCGTTTTTTTCAAACATCTGTTAAAATAGTCTGCGAGCATTGTTTCATTCATATGGCAACGTATTGTGTAGCGCTGCCGAGTTTATGACGATATTACTTTAGGTAAGGGGTCCCCAAACTACGGTCTGCGGGCCGGATCCGGCCACCCAGCATCCAAAAGTCCCAAGTTAAAAAATGTTTTTTTTTAAATGTATTTATTTATTTATTTATTTTAATCTTTCCTTTCTAATCCATTTTCTACCGCTTGTTACTCTTGGTGTCTCCTAGCCGCTCAGGCAAATCATATTGTCTAAAAATGAATTTTCCCATCGATAACGTGACAATGTTAAATGTTGATGAACGTCAAAGTTAATTGATGTTAAATGACAAAACAGATTATAAAGACAATGTATATATGTATATATACACACATATATATACACACATATATATATATATATATATATATATATATATATATATATATATAGCCTGGCCCCCGGCCAAATTTTTTAACCCAATGCGGCCCCCGAGTCAAAAAGTTTGGGGACCCCTGCTTTAGGTACTTGTGGTAGTCATATATTTTCATTGATTGGTTGATTTAAACTTGTATTAGTAGATTGCACAGTACAGTACATATTCCGTACAATTGACCACTAAATGGTAACACCCGAATACGTTTTTCAACTTGTTTAAGTCGGGGTCCACTTAAATCGATTCATGGTACAAATTAGGGGTGTGGGAAAAAAATCGATTCGAATTCGAATCGCGATTCTCACGTTGTGTCATTCAGAATCGATTCTCATTTTTTTTAAATCCATTTAAAAAAAAAAAAATTTTATCAATTTTTTTTTTTTTTTTAAATTAATCAATCCAACAAAACAATACACAGCAATACCATAACAATGCAATCCAATTCCAAAACCAAACCCGACCCAGCAACACTCAGAACTGCAATAAACAGAGCAATTGAGAGGAGACACAAACACGACACAGAACAAACCAAAAGTAGTGAAACAAAAATGAATATTATCAACAACAGTATCAACATTAGTTACTATTTCAACATAGCAGTGATTAAAAATCCCTCATTGACATTATCATTAGACATTTATAAAAAAAATAAAAATGAACAATAGTGTCACAGTGGCTTATCAATCAATGTCAATCAATCAATGTTTATTTATATAGCCCTAAATCACAAGTGTCTCAAAGGGCTGCACAAGCCACAACGACATCCTTGGTACAGAGCCCACATAAGGGCAAGGAAAACTCACCCCAGTGGGACGTCGATGTGAATGACTATGAGAAACCTTGGAGAGGACCGCATATGTGGGTAACCCCCCCCTTGGGGAGACAAGCAGCAAAAAAACAAAAAAAACACATGATGTTAGTGCACCAGTCGAGTAAAATTAGCAAACTACATAAATAACATCCTGTAATCTAAATTCTCTGAAAAGCTGTACACTACAAACGTGATCATTAATATTGACTTCCTCGGTTTGATTAAAAAAAGAAAAATCTGCATAAATTGTTTTATTAATTTTTGTTTTGTAGGTTAAAGCGTTTTATAATTTGCTCCTGAGTTAACATTGATGATTAGGTTACTAGTACTTTTTTAAATTAGTTAATTTTATTCTATTTTTCAGTATTAAATGTTCAAGTCAGTCCAAAAATATTTATAATTTAAATAAGGATTTAAAAAATGTAACACATTTTGGGCAAATTGATCCACTATAAAATATTTTCTGTTGTTCTTAAAAAACAATGTTGATAAAGTTATTCTTTGTTCTAAGTTGATTTGTTTCTTTTTTTCTTTGCTTTAATGTCAATAGTACATATGTACAAATACAATGTTATGCATCCATTCATCCATTTTCTACCGCTTATTCCATTCGGGGTTGCGGGGGGCGCTGGAGCCTATCTCAGCTACAATCGGGCGGAAGGCGGGTACACCCTGGACAAGTCGCCACCTCATCGCAGGCAGTGGTGTACTACTAACAATTGTATTAAAATTTCATAAACTTAGTAAAACTTTTAACAATTTTATATGCACATAATACTATTTATAGTCACAGAGAGTGTATGCGTGTGTGTGTGTGTGTGTGTGTGTCTGTGTGTGGTTATGGGCGTGGTCACAATGACGCCATCAAGAAAGTTGCTTATGATATGATTTTCAGTAAAAAGGCAAAAAAATGTATACATACATCCATCCATCTTCTTCCGCTTATCCGAGGTCGGGTCACGGGGGCAGCAACCTAAGCAGGGAAGCCCAGACTTTCCTCTCTCCAGCCACTTCGTCCAGCTCTTCCCGGGGGATCCCGAAGCGTTCCCAGGCCAGCAGGGAGACATAGTCTTCCTATACATACATATGAAACAAATCTGTTTTTATTAACTAGTATTAACTTATATCTTTTTGCCATATTTGTAATTGTTGCTGCTTTTTGTACAAGGTACTTAGTTGAGACTTTTTCAAGTGTTTACAGACTTTTAATGACTTTTTTAAAACTAGCAACAAACTTAGCACCTTCTTCGGTGTTATTATGAAATGTACTCGTGTTTAGAGACTACTTCTGTCCCTCGATGTCCCTGAGTAAAGAGACTGAAGCAAGCATGACGTCACACTTGCTTCGCGCTGTTGCTCCAGTTGGACTTTCTCTCCTTAAAAGCCGCCACTGTCCTCTTAATATTTGCACATTTTGTAGATGGCTGTCCGCGTGGGTATATCTGCCATATATATAAAAATCACATCCGCATCACAGACATGCTGACAACTTTCCAGACAATGGCATGCGTTTTGTTTACATCAGGTTTCGGTTTCAGCTGATCAAAGTCTATTTTCGGTGGTCAAGTTTTCGGTACATCACTTGTCAATAGTGTGAAAATAACAGGCTAAATATATCAATTGATACTGTAACGACCAGGTAATGTTAATGTTTTATGTCCACGTGGTTTGGATTTGATGTCGGTTTTTCCTATGTTTACAAACACTTTGTGCGTGCCTGAAAGGTGATTGGCGGAGAATGAGGAAGTGTTGTTGTGTGTCCTCGGGGAAGCGCAGACTCACAGAGACGAAAGTGTTTTCATGGGAGGTAAAAACCTGTTGGAATTGTGCCATTGTTTGTTATCATAAGATTGGTAATAAAAGTTAAACATAGCGTCGGACTTTGTTTGATTTCTTCTTGGGCTACAATAAATTATATAACTTTAATTTGTTTTCAAGTACAAAAAAAGCTCATATTTTCAAGGTGTAGTCGTAAAAAAATGCCACATTCAATTACATTAAGGGGAAACCCTGGACATGTCCGCCAATCATAATTGTTGAGCCTCGCGTTTGTCCGTCTCTCACTTCAAGTGGGGAGGATGATATTTATAATTTTAAGGGTAAACTGGGTATAACACATGGCACACGGACAAAGCTTAACCTATTGTTACTATAACAATCTACAAGGTTAATGTAGGTTGCTTCTCTTTCTACCCCTCCATTTTTCTACATTCTTTCGTATCTGAAGTTATCATTACGTATATTTATTGTTGCATTTGAACAACTGTATTGTTGATAATAAAGGTAAAGTATTGGTATTGTTCATTATCAATAGCACTATTTCTATTGGTATTTGAATTGCTCCATTTGTAGTGTAATAATGCTCATTGTCATTTCTGTATTATTTTTTATTTTCCCTAGCTGCTTATTTACTATTACTTTTACCGTCATATTTGTACATGTCGTATTTGCTGATGTTGCTCTATTGTTGTTGTTTGCTGTTGTTGTTTTTGTCTCTCAGTCTAATCCCCCTCTTGTCCCCACAATTTCCCCCTCTGTCTTCTTTTTTTTCCTCTTTCTATCCCCTCCTGCTCCGGCCCGGCTGCACTAAATGATAATATAAATACATTTAATAAAGTCAAATACAAATAAGGCAACAAGAGAAGTATCCTACACTTCTCTTTTGTAAAGTAAATCTGAACAGCCGACATGGGCATCTACATCAACTATACGATTTGCCTGAGAAGCTGTACAGGACAAAAAAAATAATTAAATAAATTAAAAAAATTGTAATTTAAATAAGGATGGAAAAATGTTACTAATTTTGGGCAAATTAATCCACTATAACATCTTTTCTGTTGCAGACTTAAAAAACAATGTTGATAGAGTTATTCTTTATTCTAAGTTGATCTATATTGGTTTCTTCTTTCTTTGCTTTAATGTAAATAGTACATATGTAAAAATACAATGGTATGCAGAGGTGTACTTATAACAATTTTATTAAAATGTCATAAACTTAGTAAAACTTTTAATAATTGTATATGCACATGATACTATTTATAGTCACAGAGTGTGTGTGTGTGTGGGGGGGGGGGGGGGGGGGGCAACATTTTTCTCTTCTTCCTCGGGGGATCGTAACAGAAACTATTTGAGAAGTTTTGAGTTAGGTTACTTTATTGGTACCTGGAGGTAAACTTGTTTTGGAGCCGGCAAGATCAAGACAGCCATTGAGGGAAAAAAGTACATTCTTTAAACATGCAATACAAACATTTGGTGAGATTATACTTTGTAAAAAGAATATAATATTGAATCACAATTCGATACATTTGGGTTATGCCCAGTGTTGGTAATAACAGCGTTATTTTTTTAAGTAATCTAATTAATGACTGTTCCCATCGTTTAAACGCCCTTGCCATTGCTGAGAATGTGAAGTGGCTCGTTATTACATTTTGGTTAAATGAAGCACAAGGTGTCAGGTTTCGGCCACACATCAGCTGCAGAGAGAGAAAGGGTAGGGATGATGACGCCGTTGTAAATGCGCTAATGATGATTGGCTGGGTGGGCATATCCTGCCCTGCTCACGCTGTCTCACTGCAAGCTCTGACTGACACACAACAAGATGGCCCCGCTCTGATTGCCGGAGACAGGGAAATTCAAAGGTAGCGTTCTCAAACTGAACTAACTGCTGCTAACCCAACCCCAAGCCTAAATGCAGCCATTTCTTTTCAAAATCAAAGAAGAATGGGCGAAACTGCCCAAAGATAGGTGTGCCATTGATTGATTGATTGAGACTTTTATTAGTAGATTGCACAGTACAGTACATATTCCGTACAATTGACCACTAAATGGTAACACCCGAATACGTTTTTCAACTTGTTTAAGTCGGGGTCCACGTTAATCAATTCATGGTATAGATATATACTATCAGCATAATACAGTCATCACACAAGTTAATCATCAGAGTATATACATTGAATTATTTACATTATTTACAATCCGGAGGCTGGGATGTGAAGGGGGTTGGGGCGGGGGGGGTTAGGTTTGTTTGATATCAACACTTCAGTCATCAACAATAATATAATCAGAGAAATGGACATTGTAACAGTGTAGGTCTGACTTGGTAGGATATGTACAGCGAGCTGTGAACATAGTGACCTCAGAAAGCATAAGAACAAGTATTTACATTTGATAAATTACAATCCGGGGAGGTGGGATGTGGAGGGGGGAGGGTGTTAGTCTAGGGTTGTAGTTAACCCTAACCCTAACCCTAACCCTAATCTGGGTTTAACATGGTTTGTGGAGCTCCCTCTGGTGTTGTGGTTATGGCGGTCATTTACATTGTGGAAGTAGTTTGACATGTACTTTGGTATCAGGGAGGTGTAGCGAATTTTATAGACTAGGCTCAGTGCAAGTTGTTTTACTCTGTCCTCCACCCTGAGCAAGCCCACTTTGGAGAAGTGGGTAGGAGTGAGGTGTGATCTGGGGTGGAGGTCTAGAAGTAACCTGACTAGCTTGTTTTGAGATGTTTGGAGTCTAGATTTGAGGGTTTTGGAGGTGCTAGGGTACCAGGAGTTGCATGCGTAATCGAAAAAGGGTTGAATGAGAGTTCCCGCTAGAATTTTCAAAGTGCTTTTGTTGACCAGAGAGGACATTCTGTAGAGAAATCTAGTTCGTTGGTTGACCTTTTTGATTACCTTGGTTGCCATTTTATCACAGGAAAGATTAGCCCCTAGTTAGGTGACCTCATCTTTCCTGGTGATAACAATGTCACCCACTTTAATAGTGAAGTCACTGACTTTCTTAAGGTTGATTTGGGACCCAAATAGGATGGATTTCGTTTTACCAAGTGTATGGATAGCTTATTGCCAAGCTTCTAGCGTCGTATTCAAAAAGACTTGCGACTGTAATTGCTGCTGAAGGTATTTAGTTGCGGTCCAACAAATAACAAAGGTGTATGAAAATATCAAAAGTACTGTGTTAACCAAAGGAGGAATCCACTAAACCAGGGGTTTACAAAGTGCACATTTTCAGCCCAGTTAGGTTTTTTGGAACCTCAGCAAAAAAAAATATGGCTTGTCATCTTTGACACAAAGCAACGTGGATGTTTTGTTCAAATAGATTGACATATACTCTAGCAATCTGCATTAGATTGGTGTGTATGTAATAAAGTGGGGCAAACATTCTTTGTCAGTGGACAAAGTTTGGATACCCTTGTCCTAAACGGATTGTAACCAAGTACGACAGAAGGCGACGATGCAGACAAAATAACAAAAAGGCTATCGGTGGCATGGCGTACGACCTGAGCAAAGAGCAGCAATGAGGAAAATCACCAGGGAAAACTACCTGCTGGGGAAGTAGACTCGTATAAACTCGTATGCTGCGATGGCGCCTGTGTCGCATAATGGATCTTACTTTTGTGACCTTATAAAGGGCGCCGGTGAGCAATTGAGTCCATCGGTGCCTCGTTTCTCTGCCGGGTGAGAGAACCAAACCGAAACAAAAGAAGGAAACGAGGACTAGCAAATACGGAAGTAAACAAAACACAAAACGTGACATTTAGAATTGATATTTGTTCATACATATACCTGTACATATATGGACAAGTGCAGCTTTTCATATTATATGTCACTGTGTAACAGAGGCCAGCCAGCGTGGGCTAATGGCAAAGATGCTTGCAACTTACCTACTCGGTGGCCTAGTATAGCTACTCAGTGGCCTAGTGGTTAGAGTGTCCGTCCTAAGATCGGTAGGTTGGGAGTTCAAATCCCGGCCGAGTCATACCAAAGACTATAAAAATGGGACCCATTACCTCCCTGCTTGGCACTCAGCATCAAGGGTTGGAATTGGGGGTTAAATCACCAAAAATGATTCCCGGGCGCAGCCACCGCTGCTGCCCACTGCTCCCCTCACCTCCCAGGGGGTGATCAAGGGTGATGGGTCAAATGCAGAGAATAATTTCGCCACACCTAGTGTGTGTGTGACAATCATTGGTACTTTAACTTTAACTTTAACTTTAACTTTAAAAGGGCCATATGTACGAATCTGTCCAGAAATGGTACTGCAATCCCGGTCAAAATTATGTAGTCACCTCCCCCTCTCCCTGACTGAGATTAAAAATTCAAGCTAAAGTACCAATGATTGTCACACACACACTAGGTGTGGCGAAATTATTCTCTGCATTTGACCCATCACCCTTGATCACCCCCTGAGAGGTGAGGGGAGGAGTGGGCAGCAGCAGTGGCCGCGCCCGGGAATCATTTTTGGTGATCTAACCCCCAATTCCAACCCTTGATGCTGAGTGCCAAGCAGGGAGGTAATGGGTCCCATTTTTATATTCTTTGGTATGACTCGGCCGGGGTTTGAACTCACAACCTACCAATCTCAGGACGGACACTCTAACCACTAGGTCACTGAGTAGGTTGCCAGATAAGCAGCCGAATCCAGCTCGATAGACTGGGCTACTCCAAGGAACTTCAAATGGCAAGTAACGAGTCCTACGCTGTAGGTTTCTCTTGTTTATGCTTCTTGCAAGACGGTTTTACTAAATAAATATGCCACATTTTATTCATGTCGATTAGCCAAATGTAATTGTAAAGTTACTCAGCCATAGTTTAGTCGGGAGTCGGGATAGATTGCTGGCATTACCCTGCTAAAATGTCTAGTTTGACCGCACGGACCACCATCGAACGATACATTGCTTTTTAGGCTACGGGGCTGAATGTGGAAGAATCCAGCCTCCAAACCCCAGACTAATTACATTGCACAAACGGTAGAATATGAATTGAAAACAGTGTAATTAATATACCCCCAAAACTAAAGAGGAGACATTTTACCAAGGTATGCATATAGGCTACTGTTTCAAACGTTTCAGATTGCCATATAACTTGATACATGTAGTCCACAATATGCAAACACGAATGAGGAATTATCTTATGTGATTTTGCTGTCTCCATACGTTTCACATTGCCATGACAGCCGTGCTAATGATGGAACCCATTTCCTCAGCGTATCAGCATATTGAGAACAAAATAGGCACTGACGCTACCCAAATCTACAAAGGTTTTATTTATCGAAAACAAATTTTGCCCTGTCAGTTCGATTACACATCAACATACAGGCTTACGGGCATATGTTCCCCCCGTTAGCCTATATATCGATGTGTAATCGAACTGGGCTATACGTATGCTCCCATTGACCGGGCGAGCGTGTTGGGCATTCGTTGCACGAACATACTAGCTTTGTTAGAGAAGATCATAGACTGTATTGGACAATATAGTTTACATATGCAATGTCTATTCGATCTATTACAAATAATAACAAAACGTAAATGCCTTACTTATCTATCAAGGAGTAAGTACTGTCAGGATCGGAGGAGGTTGGTGGAGGGAGGCTGTCTACCCCTGACTCCACCAGGTTTGTAAACTGGTTCCATCTAAAGTCGAAAGTTCAGTAACCTCTTCACTGGTTTGGTTGGTATTGGTTCGATTGGGTTGTCAGGGGTGATCATTGATGACCTGTGCTGGGACCTGGGAAAGGGTTTCAGGATAGTGCGGTGGGGTAGTGGGCCATTGAGTTTTGCGAATGCAAGGTCTTGGTTTGAGGTAGTGTTCCATCTTCTGGAGTGGAAGCTGTCTGGTTGCTTTGGGTCAAGCAGGAGTTGTACACTGGATGCTGAGGCTCAATACTCGAGTGCGACTGGGTTGGAGAAGATGTAGCAGCTGATTCTACTCACTTTTTTAATTTATTTTTTTCCAAGATGGTGCCCCTGTCGTGGCTGCTGTTGTCAGTAGCTCTGTGCTCTTGTGTCATCCTTTAGTGTTCCTGATGTTTTCCTCTTGTTTTCATGTGGGTTTTTTTTGCCTTTTGGTTCGGGACCCTTTGGGACTGTGTTACAAGGGGTGGCAATTTCGTTATTTCCGCGGTGCTTCTTTTGTGAACTTCTGGATCTACCTCCCGGGAGCCTTTTGACCATGGAGACCAGCTGCTAGGTTTCTGCCACACCAGAGTCCATTTGGAGAGACTGGAGATGCGGATGAAGAGACAGGACTGCGAGCTGGCGCTGAGCGCCGGGACGGACAAGCTTCACAGTGTCTTGGCTGAATGAGCAGGTATCGGACACCTCGGTCTCCTTAGAGGTATCCTCGCTCATCCATGCGGACTGGACACTGGCCGAGAGTTGGTGGGCGGCCGACGGTGGAGTCGGCTCTCTTGGTTGCTTTGTTGGGTCTGCTCCTGTCCCTGGCCATGCTCCTGCCACCCCAGCAGACGATGGCGTGGAACACCGCAGAGGCCACCACAGTGTATATGTTTTTGTTTAGTTTTGTTGTTTTACTTTTGTGGCTGTGTGTAGAAGTGGCTAGTTGCATCAGCTCTGCTCTTTTAATGTCTTTAATGTCCTTTGATGTTTCCCTCTTACACACATGTGTATGTGAGGTTTTTTTTCCCCTTGGCCTCAGTCTGGACCCCCTCTGCGGGGGCCCAGGTTTAGACTGAATTTTTTTTTTCTAAACCGCCCCCCTGCCTCCCAGCGTTTACCTGTTTCTCACCTTTTTTGTAAGGGCCGCCGGAAGTTGGCAGACCCGTCAGCGATCCTGTTCTGTCTCCCTGTAATGTTCGTCTGATCTTTAATGGGATTGTGCTGAAAATCTTAATTTCCCCTCTGGGATTAATAAAGTATTTCTGATTCTGATTCTGAAACCGGCAAACCCAACACCCATTCAAAGCATACTGCCTAGTGCCAACCCAAAACATGTGTCCTTCTCAGGACAGGCATTGCAAGACATCATACAGGACGGCATCACTGTGCTACACATGTATGTGGAAGGCCTCACCAAAGCCAAGATATCCATCATTGAGCACCTACTACAAACCCACAAACCCATGACCACCATTCTCCTTCAAGAAACCCACATGAGCGACAACTCCAGACTGAAAATCCCTTGCTATTCCCTAGCCGCCTACACAGAGAGTGACATCCATGGGATAGCCACCTTTGGCAGAAACTTGGCAAGATGGAAAGCGATCGCCACCTCCCACCACCCAGACTTCACCGTGGATTGGAACACTACCAAAGTAGAAGAAGTGTCTATCATTAAAAGACAGTTCTTACAGTATCTCAAAACACTCTGAAGGTGGGGCACTCTTAAGTGGAGGTACCACTGTATTATTTAATTCACTTCCTTATTCAATCTGTAACATACATTATATATATATATATATATATATATATATATATATATATATATATACATATATATATACATATACATATATATATATATATATATATATATATGTACAGTACAGTCCAAACGTTTGGACAGACCTTGTCATTCAATGGGTTTTCTTTATTTGTATGACTATTTACATTGTAGATTGTCACTGAAGGCATCACAACTATGAATGAACACATATGGAGTTATGTACTTAACAAAAAAAGGTGAAATAACTGAAAAACATGTTTTATATTCTAGTTTCTTCAAAATAGCCACCAAAATAGCTCTGATTACGCTTTTGCACACTCTTGGCATTCTCTCGATGAGCTTCAAGAGGTAGTCACCTGAAAGGGTTTTCACTTCACAGGTGTCTTTTTTTATTTTTTTTATTTTTATATTTATGAATTTATTAATCAATCAACAAAACAATACACAACAACACCACAACAATGCAATCCAATTCCAAAACCAAACCCGTCCCAGCAACATTAAGAACAACAATAAACAGAGCAATTGAGGACACACAAATCCAAATGTAGTGAAACAAAAATGAACATTATCGACAACAGCATCAATATTAGTAACAATTTCAAAATAGCAGTGATTAAAAAACCCTCATTGATATTATCATTAAAAATAATACACAAATTAGAAATAATCAATAGTGTCACAGTGGCTTACACTTGCATCAGATCCCATAAGCCCGACAACACACAGCGTCCAACATTTTCCACAAAAATATAATAAGTTATATTTTGGTTCATTTAATAGTTGAAACAAATTTAAATAATGGATCCCATATTTCAATATATGACTCATTATTATCTAAACTAAATGCAGTTTGTTCTACTGATATCATCTCCATAGCTTGTGTGTACCAGTCAGTATGAGTTGGTGTCATTTTGATGCCTTCAGTGACAATCTACTATGTAAATAGTCATGAAAATAAAGAAAACGCATTGAAATGAGAAGGTGTGTCCAGACTTTTGGCCTATACTGTACATACATACAGTACATAATAAATGATGATAAAGTAAATTGACAAAGATAAAAAGTTATGGGTTATGGTCCACATAAACAAATGCACATACCTGATTTGTTATTCAAGATTCTTCCTTGTACTTTGTTTTGTTATTATAATGCCAAATGAGGGCACTCGAAGTTAATAACTATAATTTGTGCTCAAAGCTTTGTCCATAATTAATTTTATATTTTTGTTTAAGTAATTTTATTGGGGGTAATATAAAAAAATTCCACAGGTTGTACTTCACATAAAAAGACATATGTGTTATTATATTAAAAAAAACTAATTGCTGTAATAATACTGTCCACATTTCAGAGTGTATGTTACAGAAGCATAAGGGAAACATTATTTATCTTTATGATTCAGTCATTAAAATGATAGAGACAGAAGCTCCAATACACTGTTCAGCTCTTTACGCAAAATGAAAAGAGACAATTTCTGATCAAATTGTTTGTCGTTGCAGCACAAGCAGCCTTCCTCACGCCCTGCTCTAATACGATAAGTGTTCATTTTCATGACTTCATATTAGATTTTACCACCCACAGGCTGCAGTGCAAAGCTCACGTCTTTTTCAGCCAGCTTGATTACAGTAATATGTTAAACCGTCTCTCTATGTTGTGATGCTACACCCCTTCTACTTCTCTGCTTCTTCTAATTGAGGCCTTGATGCAAAGCCAGGAAGTCAAAGGTATGCTTCAAAGTACGTGGTCCTTTGCAGGGGATGTTTGTGTTTCGCATAATAGGGCTATTATTCCCCAAAATATGTAACTCGGACAAAAGTCAGTCATTCGGATGCAGGTCATATATGGTTTCCTCATGTGTAATAAATAACCCTGCTTCATTATCTTTAGCTCAGCCTTCTGCTGCTTGACTTGCATTTATTAATCAAGGTCGTTCCTTTTTTGGAGTACAAGGGAGGTCTGTTGGGACAGCCGTAACCATGACAACAGAGGATTGTGATTTCTGTTTGGCAACAGAGCATCCGTTATGTAAGGTGACCGGCACTGATGTTGTTGTGCTTGAGTGCACTATTGAGACTTTCGGAAAACAAATTCATTTAAATTATAGTTTCAACATTTGAGAACTTCCTCTTTGTAGGCCTGCTAAAGTAGGAGGCAATATCATAAAGTGTGACCTCATGAATAAGAAGCATGGGGATTGCAACTTTTTAAGGCTGTTTTAATCTCACTTTTTCACCTGCTAATTAGCCTCGCTGATGGGAACGTCTTTACATTGCATACACTTAAACGCTGACCTGGGACGTTACTTCTTCTTAGTTACATGTTAAATAAAAGTGAAAAAATACTATTTGTCTCATACTGGCATCGATGTGTACACACATGGCTGAAAAACTGCACTGTTTATTGTTTTTACAACATGCAAGCAATAAAAGGCCATAAAAGATAATCATTACGCAGACTCAGTAAAAGGGATTTATTCTTTGTCATAAAAAGCGGGTCGGTTATGGACATCTGTATTGTTATTCTAAGGGCTTTGGGTGATGCAGACACACATAAAATGCATGTGTGTAGAGCCTGACTGATGTCACAACTAGGATTAGGCTGGCTTATGTTGTCCAAAGCAGCGCATTTGCAATTTAGTGAGTGTCACTTTCACATTGCCAAATAGCTGATTATGTCAGTTGTACTTTTTGCATCCAGGAGGAGTCGCATACAGAAAAATGAAGGGATTTGGGATCCATGTTGAATTTTCTTTCACCCTAAAACAGCACTTTGCCAATTATTAGACCGCCTTTCACAAAAACCTAAATATTTTATAACCAGTCTAAAAAACATGATTCAAACTGAAAAGGTTATTGTTACGTATTTGGCAAACAAACAACTGAATAGTAATTTTTCACACTTGTGAACCCTTTTTGCTCTATTTTTGGCCATAACTTTTATTGTGTTACTACTTTTTTTTTTTGTTTTTTTGTCCTGTCCAGTTTCTCAGGCAAATCATATAGTTGATGTAGATGCCCATATCGGCTGTTCAGATTTACTTTACAAAAGAGAAGTGTAGGATACTTCTCTTGTTGCCTTATTTGTATTTGACTTTATTAAATGTATTTATATTATCATTTGGTGCAGCCGGGCCGGAGCAGGAGGGGATAGAAAGAGAAAAAAAAGGAAGACAGAGGGGGAAATTGTGGGGACAAGAGGGGGATTAGACAGAGAGACAAAAACAACAACAACAAACACAACAACAACAACATCAGCAAATACGACATGTACAAATATGATGGTAAAAGTAATAGCAAATAAGCAGTTAGCGAAAATAAAAAATAATACAGAAATGACAATGAGCATTATTACACTACAAATGGAGCAATACAAATACCAATAAAAATAGCGCTATTATTATTGTGTTACTACAAATGTAATAATTTTTTCCAAGAGGGTTTTTTTCATGTAAAATTTGTATTTAAAATTCTTTCACATATCAATAATACACTGGAAAATAATTTTAGCCCAATAGAATATAGCGCCAAGACGAATTAGTCCTCAAGGGAGTTAATGGTCTGTGATGAGGTGGCGGCTTGTCCAGGGTGTACCCCGCCCGAATGCAGCTGAGATAGGCTCCAGCCCCCCCGCGACCCCGAAAGGGACAAGCGGTAGAAAATGGATGGATGGATGGAGTTAATGGTGTATAAAAATGTTTTGGATTCATATTTTTTTCTACTTTTTTGCTTAGATCTCTCGATCAACTTCAGTTCAAAACAAAAACAGTAAACATGTTATGTTTAGTTGGGTTTTTTTTCAATAATTTTAAAATGACCCCAATTGAGTTAAAAGGCTGAGGTACTGTTGCAAAGACTATGCCTGAATATACAGTACATAAGATTAGTAACACAACCGATTATATTTTTCTCTGTGTCAGATTTTGCACGTATACTTTTGACCAGCAGATTTGGTCACATTTTCAGTAGACCCATAATAAATTCATAAAAGAACCAAACTTCATGAATGTTTTTTGCGACCAACAAGTATGTGCTCCAATCACTCTATCACAAAAAAAATAAGAGTTGTAGAAATTATTGGAAACTCAAAACAGCCATGACATTATGTTCTTTACAAGTCTATGTACATTTTTGACCACGACTGTATGTGTTCCTTCAATATCTATCAAACATGACAACAACAAGAAATCCTGAGTAAGAGTGTTCCAAAAATACACCATGTTTTGGGCCAGAGGCTCGATGAGGAGTGGCAGTCAGGCCAGAAAGTCAACATTCAAGCGCAAACTACCACCCTGCCACCACAGCAGACACATCACACACGGGCTGCGGACCAGACCACTTGCAAGACACACACAACTGGCTGTTAGTGGTTTTGCGAGGGGAAGCTGTCGTCTCACCCAGCACGCTCTCGCATGAGTCAGCGTGCAGACAAAGCACGGCGACCTCAGTGTTGTACAGAAATGAAAACGATTTCCTGCATCATTGCAAACATGATCCAACAAAATCCAATGTCATGGGTTGGATTTCAAAAATGTTGTGATGTCAGTCACTAAAACTAAAAAAATAAGGATGCCATGAAACTGCAGACGTAAAATGCTGACACAGATTTCTTATAGTTGAGCCAGTTAGTCTAAAACTTTCCATCAAAGTTTCACTGAGCAGCATGGAGTAATTAACTCTCATGCGGTCACTGCTCAAAGGCCTTATTAGTGTGTTTGTTTTCACTATTGTGTGCCAGATAAGGTTAGTTGTGTGTTTTTGTATCTTTAAAGAAGCCTCACCCCATATTGCAAACCACACATGACATGAATAATGTTGGCTTGGTGGGTTATCCTGATTAGATTTCAAACAGCCTGGAAAATGAATGCTTCTGAAGGTTGTTAATTAGGTTATGTCAGTGGTCCCCAACCTTTTTGTAGCTGCGGACCGGTTAACGCTCGAAAATTTGTCCCACGGACCGGGGGTGGGAGGGTATGGCAATTTTTTTTTTTTGTCATAAAAAAATACAATCATGTGTGCTTACGGACTGTATCCCTGCAGACTGTATTGATATATATTGATATATAATGGAGGAACCAGAAATATTAATAACAGAAAGAAACAACCCTTTTGTGCGAATGAGTGTGAATGAGTTTGAGTTGGTGCACTAATTGTAAGTGTATCTTGTGTTTTTTATGTTGATTTAATTAAAAAAATTTTTTACAAAATATATATAGATTTTTTAATTTTTTTTATTTCTTGTGCGGCCCGGTACCAATCGATCCACGGACCGCTGGTTGGGGACCACTGGGTTATGTGATATATCCTCTTTCATTAATTTGTTAAATGATTATTCATTGTTTTTGTTACTTAAAAAATGTATATTGTATTTTATTTATAAATATAGATATTGTATGTATATAAATGTATTTGTATTATGCATACATTTTAGGGATATTTATATTTTTTTATTAAATATTGTATAGCTATTAGTGCTGTCAAATGATTTTTTTTTTCCCCAAAGCAAATTAATCAGACTTTTGAATTGGATTAATCATGATTAATCACATAATAGTACCTGTCTGCTTAATTCAAATGAACTTAAAAAAAGACCCCAATATTTGGACAAATGTGTAATTTTATTTTTATAGGCTACTTGAATGCTATTTGAATTTGAATTCTATTTGCCCAAAACTATACCAGTTGTATTCAATGTCAATGAGGATGCATTTTGAAGTGAAATTTGCCAGCATTGACACCAATTGGTGTCTCTTCACTCATCTTTGCACTGATGCATCGATAAATAATTGTTGATTGAACAGATCAATGACCACAACAACTCGTACCGTCTTTCAGGTAACCATTCACGGTTAATGATTCTGCATATTTACAAAACTAATGCAATATTCTTTTTCTGATTTATCACGTTAACTTGTTATTTCTGACAGCCCTGGTTAGTATACTTTATTTTCATAAATGTATTATTTGTTATTACTGACACAGTGACACAAAGCCACAATCAAACAACGTTGTTGCCTCATTTGCTCCCAGATGAAGGTCAAAGGTCAGTGTGGCAGCAAATCATTTTTATTTACGTAAATATTCCAGTTCTCAAATCAGTGGAAATCAGATGATTTTGAGGCAGGCAGAATCAAAATTTATTGACAAAATTACACCATTAGGATTAGTTATGGTTTTGATTATGGCATTAGTTTATTTCGAACATGCATACAGTTACAATACGGTACAGTACATCACATGTTTCCAGTTTCTTATTACAGCATGTCAAAAGTAGGAGCATGAAAAACCAGAGCTTATCTAATCTTACCCTTTTCAGTTTCACAGCAATTTCTAACACATTAGTTTTTTCACTTACTGTACTCAATCTGTAACTCAAACAAATAGATAAATAGAAGAGTTGAAGGCCTACTGAAATGCGATTTTCTTATTTAAACGGGGAGAGCAGGTCCATTCTATGTGTCATACTTGATCATTTCGCGATATTGACATATTTTTGCTGAAAGGATTTAGTAGATAACATCAACGATAAAGTTCGCAACTTTTGGTCGCTGATAAAAAAAGCCTTGTCTGTACCGGAAGTAGCAGACAAGTAGCGTGACGTCACAGGTTGTGGAGCTCCTCACATCTGCACATTGTTTACAATAATGGCCACTAGCAGAGAGACCGATTCGGACCAAGAAAGCGACGATTTCCCCATTAATTTGAGCGAGGATGAAAGATTCGTGGATGAGAAAAGTGAGAGTGAAGGACTAAAGGACAGTGGGAGCGATTCAGATAGGGAAGAGGCAGGTGTGAGAGGCGGGTGGGACCTGACATTCAGCTGGGAATGACTAAAACAGTAAATAAACACAAGACATATATATACTCTATTAGCCACAACACAACCAGGCTTATATTTAATATGCCACAAATTAATCCCGCATAACAAACACCTCCCCCCTCCCGTCCATATAACCCGCCAATACAACTCAAACACCTGCACAACACACTCAATCCCACAGCCCAAAGTACCGTTCACCTCCCCAAAGTTCATACAGCACATATATTTCCCCAAAGTTACGTACGTGACATGCACATAGCGGCACGCACGTACGGGCAAGCGATCAAATGTTTGGAAGACGCAGCTGCATGCGTACTCACGGTACCGCATCTGCGCATCCAACTCAAAGTCCTCCTGGTAAGAGTCTCTGTTGTCCCAGTTCTCCACAGGCCAATGGTAAAGCTTGACTGTCATCTTTCGGGAATGTAAACAATGAAACACCGGCTGTGTTATCCGGCACAACAGTCAAGGGGTCCATTCTACGGCACAACACCTGCCGCAATACACTGCTTCCCACCTACAGCTTTCTTCTTTGCTGTCTCCATTGTTCATTGAACAAATTGCAAAAGATTCACCAACACAGATGTCCAGAATACTGTGGAATTTTGCGATGAAAACAGACGACTTCATAGCTGGCCACCATGCTGTCCCAAAATGTCCTCTACAATCCGTGACGTCACGCGCAGGCGTCATCATACCGAGACTTTTTCAGCAGGATATTTTGCGCGTAATTTAAAATTGCACTTTAGTAAGCTAACCCGGCCGTATTGGCATGTGTTGCAATGATAAGATTTCATCATTGATATATAAACTATCAGACTGCGTGGTCGGTAGTAGTGGGTTTCAGTAGGCCTTTGAGTTGAGTTTGAGTTCATTGTAAATAAATAAATGCAGATTGGGGAGAAATTTACTTTTTGGTCCTTCCTCTTTTATTACTTGGATTTATTGGATGGAATATGTAAAGTAAGTATTGGGATTATTACTGTCCATTTAGTCCTTGGGCCAAGACGCAAAACTTCACTTATCGGTATCACCTGGGTAAGCAATTCATAGTTGGATTTTTATTCCTCTAAATCCCTCGATTAAGTTTTGACATGATAGACCTTGCTGACTGGCAGCTTCACAGTATTTATAACCTCTTAAAGTAATAGACTGCTGTTGTTCACAAACAAATCATTGCCTTGCCTGGAAATCATTATATCCTCTCCTTTGGGTGTGTTTGAACTATTGGCCAACTATAGAGACTTGTAATAAACACTTAAATAGTGTTTCAAGAAATGTATCTAATACAGGTGTAAATATACAAGCTTAAATTAGCTGATTGTCGGTTCTAAATCATTGCAATATAGTTTCTAGGACTGTGAATATTTGGGTGTCCCACGATTCGATTCAATATCGATTCTTGGGGTCACGATTCGATTCAAAATCGATTTTTTTTTTTTCCAATTCAACACGATTCTCGATTCAAAAACAATTTTTTTCCCGATTCAAAACGATTCTCTATTCATTCAATACATAGGATTTCAGCAGGATCTACCCCAGTCTGCTGACATGCAAGCAGAGTAGTAGATTTTTGTAAAAAGCTTTTATAATTGTAAAAGGACAATGTTTTATCGACTGATTGTAATAATGTAAATTAGTTTTAACTATTAAATGAACCAAAAATATGACTTATTTTATCTTTGTGAAAATATTGGACACAGTGTGTTGTCAAGCTTATGAGATGTGATGCAAGTGTAAGCCACTGTGACAATATTGTTCTTTTTTTTAATTTTTATAAATGTCTAATGATAATGTCAATGAGGGATTTTTATCACTGCTATGTTGAAATTGTAACTAATATTGATACTGTTGTTGATAATATTCATTTTTGTTTCACTACTTTTGGTTTGTTCTGTGTTGTGTTTGTGTCTCCTCTCAATTGTTCTGTTTATTGCAGTCCTGAGTGTTGCTGGGTCGGGTTTGGTTTTGGAATTGGATTGCATTGTTATGGTATTACTGTGTATTGTTTTGTTGGATTGATTAATAAAAATACATTTAAAAAAAAGATTTAAAAAAAAAAAATTAAAAAAAAAATCGATTTTCTAAAAATGAGTCGATTCTTAATCGCACAACGTGAGAATCGCGATTCGAATTCGAATCGATTTTTTTCCCACACCCCTAATAGTTTCTAACTGAGGATACTTTTTGACAAATTATATGTCTTCCCAATACCTTGTTCAATATGTGTAGAGGCAAGATAGATAAATAGATGACAGATAGATGGAAAGATAGATGAACAGATGGATAGAAAGATAGACAGATAAAGTATAACAGTATAACTACATAACAGATGAGAACAGGAGGAAAATGTTACAATGTCACTTAACATCATAGTGCCACTGAGTCACAGAGGGTCAATTACTATTGGCTCCTTACGATCATCATTTTTTAATCAACATCAGTATCTTCATCTACATCTGAGTCTGTTAGGTGTGCACAGGGCTCTTTGTTACTGCATTGGTTTACACAGGTTTGTGCACTTCAGCCCATTGTTGAGATAAGTGCACTCAGGTCGTTTGCATGACTTCACATACTTGCAGGATAGCAACTGCAAGACAGCATCTGGTGCTGGGGAATCACGCATCCACTGTATATCCAGCTGCCCTTCATCATTTGTGGTCCATCCATGGTGCTTGGGGCTTGGTAAAGATGGCTGGGTTTGAAGAGACTGTCTCCAGATAGCAGCCTGGTAGTTAGCATGAAGTGAATGCATACATAAGCAATACTGACATGGTGGAAGCTGGCTGGACTCTACCTTCTTAAGTCTGATGCAGAAAAGTTGGTAGCGAAGAAGATCGACATCTATAGTCTGCGTGGAGGATACGGTATTTACATGTGACAAGTGATTTCCTCCAGCTTATTAGAGACCGTCCAAGCACTGTCCAGCTTAAGGAAGGCTTCCTGGTATGTCCTGTCTGATTTAAGTCGTTTGAAGGTGCCCATTTTACCAGGTCCTGCAAATGCACTTTACCGTATCACATTCGGTAAACGCATGCATGCCAATCAAGGCACCAGCCACACTTTCATTGAGTGATTGCCAAAGTTTAGCAAAGTCCAGAAATCTTGTCCTGTTATGTGTGCCACATTTTGGTACACAGGGCATGGGATGTTCCTACTGAAACCAAGAGACAACACCAGAATATCTGTGTCATCAGCTATGATGATCGCTGCCTTGTAGCCAGACTCCGCTGCATGGAGAGCATGCAATAGCATGCGGGCATCAGAATCCTCCTGAGAAGATCTCAATTTTGTTACCTCCTCCCACTGGTCCTTAGTGATTTTAAAGCAGACTTCTTCACAAGTAACATACAGTGTATTGCCCTGTATTTTATGTCTTTGTTCGGGCCCTTTCCATTTCATCACCAAGAACTTGATGAGACTTTCTTTGCCTTTGCATCCTAGACTTGTGCGATAGCGTCAGCATCTACACTTATAGGTGGCCCCACTCACTTTCCAGAATTGTAGGTAGGTAGTAACAATGTTTAGGGCTGACACTCCTCTTCTTTGACTCTGTGATTGTAGGCATGATTCTTTAAGGTGCAGGTCCAATGAATTTCGCTTGGACAGCTGTGCCATTGACTCGGTGAGAGGTTCCTGCTCCACTACAGGTTTCCTCTAGCCAGTCTATGTTGTCATAAGCCAGGTTGGGGAAAACATTTTGGTATATGTTTGCTGGCGGTGGTAGATCATCTCTTGACAGTTCCATCTTCTGCAGACACAGTGCTGTGTCTAACTCTTCAAACTGAAAAGGACACATTATGTGTCTGAGCCGGTTCAAAGTGTGCACCAATTCCATGTTTCCTGTTAAGGACTTTACAGCAAAGGACAGAAGTATATGTTTTGGTGGTTTGATTTTACCATGAGTGACTGAAAAAAACCAAGTCACTGCCAAAGGAAGTGTCAAGTCGTTTTAATCTTTTAGACAGGCTGTGACAGTTTCCACTCAGTAGTGTTTGCAAGAACTGAGTGATTGATTCAGGAATTAAGAATCCATCTTGTTCTACACCAGGTGGCCACACTTGTTTGGTGTCTGTTTTATTATATCAATTCTCAACCACAAAGCTTCCTTTGTTACAGCATCATCAGAGTTCACAGATCGGGTATGTTGTAGTTTGTTTTTCCAATGAGAATACTGTTTTGGCAAGCTCAGTCATTGATAGAGTGTATAGGTGTATAAGAAACTCTCCATTTTCATCAGGAAAGATATGAATGAATCCACCAAGCTCAGTTTCCATCCTAGATCGGTTATATTTCTTGGTTGAGTCCTTGATCTGGCTGACACCAAGAGACTTAATGGATGATTGTAGTCTTGATGAGAGGTTTGTCATGCGTAGTACTTCTGGATTGGGAAAAGGTTCATTCCTAATGTATGAACATAGTTCCTCATAGGCGTTGTTACCTCATACTGTTTCTTCTGCATCTTCACTTTCTTTCCTTGACTTAGAGCAGGCAGCAGGTTGCTTATGTGTGTACGCACGGTATCATGAGCTATGATAATGGCTCCATTATCAACAAGCTCTCTACTAGTGATAGCAAGAATCCTCTGGTCCACTTTGGTGCCTGCTGGTTTTATGATCCTGTCATCTGCATGCAACTATGTACATTGTATGAGAGGTTCCGTATACTTGCTTGATTGTTTGCAGAAGATACATTTCTCATCATACAAACCTCGTTTCCATATGAGTTGGGAAATTGTGTTAGATGTAAATATAAACGGAATACAATGATTTGCAAATCCTTTTCAACCCATATTCAGTTGAATGCACTACAAAGACAACATATTTGATGTTCAAACTCATAAACTTTACTTTTTTTTTTGCAAATAATATTAACTTAGAATTTCATGGCTGCAACACGTGCCAAAGTAGTTGGGAAAGGGCATGTTCACCACTGTGTTACATGGCCTTTCCTTTTAACAACACTCAGTAAACATTTGGGAACTGAGGAGACACATGTTTAAGCTTCTCAGGTGGAATTCTTTCCCATTCTTGCTTGATGTACAGCCTAAGTTGTTCAACAGTCCGGGGGTCTCCGTTGTGGTATTTTAGGCTTCATAATGCGCCACACACTTTCAATGGGAGACAGGTCTGGACTACAGGCAGGCCAGTCTAGTACCCGTACTCTTTTACTATGAAGCCACGTTGATGTAACACGTGGCTTGGCATTGTCTTGCTCAAATAAGCAGGGGCGTCCATGGTAACGTTGCTTGGATGGCAACATATGTTGCTCCAAAACCTGTATGTACCTTTCAGCATTAATGGCGCCTTCACAGATGTGTAAGTTACCCATGTCTTGGGCACTAATACACCCCCATATCATCACACATGCTGGCTTTTCAACTTTGCGCCTATAACAATCCGGATGGTTCTTTTCCTCATTGGTCCGGAGGACACGACGTCCACAGTTTCCAAAAACAATTTGAAATGTGGACTCGTCAGACCACAGAACACTTTTCCACTTTGTATCAGTCCATCTTAGATGAGCTCAGGCCCAGCGAAGCCGACGGCGTTTCTGGGTGTTGTTGATAAACAGTTTTCGCCTTGCATAGGAGAGTTTTAACTTGCACTTACAGATGTAGCGACCAACTGTAGATACTAACAGTGGGTTTCTGAAGTGTTCCTGAGCCCGTGTGGTGATATCCTTGACACACTGATGTCACTTGTTGATGCAGTACAGCCTGAGGGATCGAAGGTCACGGGCTTAGCTGCTTACGTGCAGTGATTTCTCCAGATTCTCTGAACCCTTTGATGATATTATGGACCGTAGATGTTGAAATCCCTAAATTCCTTGCAATAGCTGGTTGAGAAAGGTTTTTCTTAAACTGTTCAACAATTTGCTCACGCATTTGTTGACAAAGTGGTGACCCTCGCCCCATCCTTGTTTGTGAATGACTGAGCATTTCATGGAATTTACTTTTACACCCAATCATGGCACCCACCTGTTCCCAATTTGCCTGTTCACCTGTGGGATGTTCCAAATAAGTGTTTGATGAGCATTCCTCAACTTTAACAGTATTTATTTCCACCTTTCCCAATTTCTTTGTCTCGTGTTGCTGGCATCAAATTCTAAAGTTAATGATTATTTGCACAAAAAAAAATGTTTATCAGTTTGAACATTAAATATGTTGTCTTTGTAGCATATTGAACTGAATATGGGTTAAAAATGATTTGCAAATTATTGCATTCCGTTTATATTTACATCTAACACAATTTCCCAACTCATATGGAAACGGGGTTTGTACACTAATGGTTTGCTTGGTGGATCTCAAGATGGTTTTCTTGAACTTTCTTCTGCTGCTTCAGATGGAGATGCATTTTTTGAGTGATAGAGTCCAGGGATTTCTTTAGTGTGAAAATACTAGTGCATCTGCGATGATACTGCACTGGTGGAATATCTCCTTCACGCGAGTCAAAACTTGGGAAATGTCTGATTTCTGCTGCGCTCAGCAAGGTTTTCAATAAGTCCATATTTTGGGATAACACGAGGTTCGAGTCAGAATACCCATCAGAGCAATGGATGATTCTGATCTAACAAAGGTCTTAACTCATTCTCCTTCTATGCCACATCAATATGGAATGCACTCCCAACAGGTGTAAAAGAAAGTGCATCTCTACCCTCCTTCAAATCCGCACTAAAAGAACACCTCCAGGCAACTACAACCCTAGACTAACATCTTCCCCCCACCACATCCCACCTCCCCGGATTGTAATTAATCAAATGTAAATAATCAAATGTATATGCTTGTTCTTATGCTTTCTGAGCTCACTATGTTCTCTGCTCGCTGTACATATCCTACCAAGTCAGACCTACACTGTTTCAATGTCCATTTCTCAGATGATATAATTGTTGATGACTGAAGTGCTGATATCAACCAAACCTAACCCTCCTCCCCAACCCCCTCCACATCCCACCCCCAGGATTGTAAATAATGTAAATAATTCAATGTATATACTCTGATGATTAACTTGTGTGATGACTGCATTATGATGATAGTATATATTTATACCATGAATTGATTAACGTGAACCCCGACTTAAACAAGTTGAAAAACTTATTCGGGTGTTACCATTTAGTGGTCAATTGTACGGAATATGTACTGTACTGTGCAATCTACTAATAAAAGTCTCAATCAATCAATCAAATACATACCTGCAGGAGGTTTCTGCTGCCTCCAACTGAAGTTGGATTCATTATTCCACGCTGGCGTCAGTCTCTGAAAAAGGCAAATTAATATTTAGTTTTTACATGTAATACAACCCTAGACTAACATCTTCCCCCCACCACATCCCACCTCCCCGGATTGTAATTAATCAAATGTAAATAATCAAATGTATATGCTTGTTCTTATGCTTTCTGAGCTCACTATGTTCTCTGCTCGCTGTACATATCCTACCAAGTCAGACCTACACTGTTTCAATGTCCATTTCTCAGATGATATAATTGTTGATGACTGAAGTGCTGATATCAACCAAACCTAACCCCCCCCCCCCCCCCCCCGGTAGGAGGCCACGAGGAAGACCCAGGACACGTTGGGAAGACTATGTCTCCCGGCTGGCCTGGGAACGCCTCGGGATCCCCCGGGAGGAGCTGGACGAAGTGGCTGGGGAGAGGGAAGTCTGGGCTTCCCTGCTTAGGCTGCTGCCCCCGCGACCCGACCTCGGATAAGCGGAAGAAGATGGATGGATGGATACATGTAATCAAAAGTGTAAAAAATAAAAGATGATCAACTCAATTAAACACAGTTTTGTTTTATTTGTTTAAAAAAAAGAAGAAGTGTGGTGTCCAAAAAAAGAGTGTAATATGACCTTTAATATGCTATTAGCTATCTATGCTCTTTTTTGGAATGAATTAAAAACAGACTATAGAGTAAAATAACAAAATGTCAAAAAAAATATAAAAAGCTGTTCCTATGAAAAGTATATCATATTTTAATTTACTTATATAGACCCTAAACATTTTAGTACAGGTACATGTTTGCCCACTCACGTGATTGATTGAAACTTTTATTAGTAGATTTCGTACAATTGACCACTAAATGGTAACACCCGAATAAGTTTTTCAACTTGTTTAAGTCGGGGTCCACGTAAATCAATTCATGGTTATGATACTGATATCTAGTCTGACCTAATGACGAATTGTACAATTTTTAAACTGTTTTCAAGCGTTAACATTACCCAATAATTCAAAACAGACTTTACTCACGTATTCATTCCGATTCACTCTTGACAAGACTGCCACTTAGCGGATGCAACATTTATGACGATGACTATGCATTGGTGATGTCATCATCCCGCGCCGGTCTTTAAATAGGGACAACATTGCCCCGCTTTTTATCCTCCAGGCAGTCTTTCTTTTTAAATTATTAAGATTTAATTGAGTTCATGAAGCTGCTTGTTATAAACAGAAATATAATTTGGGTGTCTAACTAAACCACCAAATAAGTGACTTTGTGAATCCTTAGTATTAGCGAAATTGCTATTGTAAACAATCTGATCCCTGGCAGGAATTATTCAGGGCAAAGTATTTCCACCCAATATTTTAGGAAGCAACGTGGGACAAAAACTAGAAGATCATGTGTTATTTTTTACTTTAAACACCGTACACTTTTGGACGTTGCACATTTGTGCGTCACCTTATGCGGATTTTTTTTTTTTTTTTTTTAAAGAAAATTCAGTAAGACACAGTTAAAGTGGTGTTCCCGGTTGTTCTAAAGCATAGTCAATCAACATGGAGCAAAATTCGCTGGATTTTCACGAAGACGAAGAAATAATTGAAGTCATCGACCTTGATGACATTGAAGCAAGTCCAGGTACGTGGTAAATAAAATGTACACACACGTCGACACTACTTGCTTATTACAGACGTTTCCAATCGCAGTGGCATCACCTAAACGTAAGTTTACTATATAGTAGCTTACCTTACTATTTTTTGATTGATTGAAACTTGTATTAGTAGATTGCACAGTACAGTACATATTCCGTACAATTGACCACTAAATGATAACACCCGAATACGTTTTTCAACTTGTTTAAGTCGGGGTCCACGTAAATCAATTCATGGTAAAGAGTACACCCCTGCAATAATATTTAGCATAAAAAACTGTATATATAAAGTAGTCAATGTACAGCTGTACAACTGTTCCTTTGCTATCCTTTTAAAATAACGCAACGCAGTCATTTAATGTTGAAACCACTGCAATCACTTTCAGGCACGTGCACATACATTTCTGGGGCAAGGGGTGATCAATCCATCCATCCATTTTCTACCGTTTGTCCCTTTTTTGGGTTCGCGGGGGGTCGCTGGAGCCTATCTCAGCTGCATTCGGGCGGAAGGCGGGGTCCACCCTGGACAAGTCGCCACCTCATCGCATGGCCAACACAGATAGACAGACAACATTCACACTCACATTTAAGGGGACAAGCCAGGAAAAAAGGGCACCCGCCGCAAAAATCCATCCGTCCATTTTCTACCGCTTGTCCCTTTTGGAGTCGCGGGGGGTGCAGGAGCCTATCTCAGCTGCATTCGGGCGGAAGGCGGGGTACACCCTGGACAAGTCGCCACCTCATCGCATGGCCAACACAGATAGACAGACAACATTCACACTCACATTTAAGGGGACAAGCCAGGAAAAAAGGGCACCAGCCGCCAAAATCTATCCATCCATTTTCTACCGCTTGTCCCTTTTGGGGTAGCAGGGGGTGCAGGAGCCTATCTCAGCTGCATTCGGGCGGAAGGCGGGGCACACCCTGGACAAGTCGCCACCTCATCGCAGGGCCAACACAGATAGACGAACAACATTCACACTCACATTTAAGGGATCAAGCCAGGAAAAAAGGGCACCCGCCGCAAAAATCCATCCATCCATTTTCTACCGCTTGTCCCTTTTTTGGGTTCGCGGGGGGTCGCTGGAGCCTATCTCAGCTGCATTCGGGCGGAAGGCGGGGTCCACCTTGGACAAGTCGCCACCTCATCGCATGGCCAACACAGATAGACATTCAACATTCACATTCACATTTAAGGGGACAAGCCAGGAAAAAAGGGCTCCCGCCGCCAAAATCTATCCATCCATTTTCTACCGCTTGTCCCTTTTGGAATCGCTGGAGCCTATCTCAGCTGCATTCGGGCGGAAGGCGGGGTACACCCTGGACAAGTCGCCACCTCATCGCATGGCCAACACAGATAGACGGACAACATTCACACTCACATTTAAGGGGACAAGCCAGGAAAAAAGGGCACCAGCCGCCAAAATCTATCCATCCATTTTCTACCGCTTGTCCCTTTTGGGGTAGCAGGGGGTGCAGGAGCCTATCTCAGCTGCATTCGGGCGGAAGGCGGGGTCCACCTTGGACAAGTCGCCACCTCATCGCATGGCCAACACAGATAGACATTCAACATTCACACTCACATTTAAGGGGACAAGCCAGGAAAAAAGGGCTCCCGCCGCCAAAATCTATCCATCCATTTTCTACCGCTTGTCCCTTTTGGAATCGCTGGAGCCTATCTCAGCTGCATTCGGGCGGAAGGCGGGGTACGCCCTGGACAAGTCGCCACCTCATCGCATGGCCAACACAGATAGACGGACAACATTCACACTCACATTTAAGGGGACAAGCCAGGAAAAAAGGGCACCAGCCGCCAAAATCTATCCATCCATTTTCTACCGCTTGTCCCTTTTGGGGTAGCAGGGGGTGCAGGAGCCTATCTCAGCTGCATTCGGGCGGAAGGCGGGGCACACCCTGGACAAGTCGCCACCTCATCGCAGGGCCAACACAGATAGACGAACAACATTCACACTCACATTTAAGGGATCAAGCCAGGAAAAAAGGGCACCCGCCGCAAAAATCCATCCATCCATTTTCTACCGCTTGTCCCTTTTGGAATCGCTGGAGCCTATCTCAGCTGCATTCGGGCGGAAGGCGGGGTACACCCTGGACAAGTCGCCACCTCATCGCATGGCCAACACAGATAGACGGACAACATTCACACTCACATTTAAGGGGACAAGCCAGGAAAAAAGGGCACCAGCCGCCAAAATCTATCCATCCATTTTCTACCGCTTGTCCCTTTTGGGGTAGCAGGGGGTGCAGGAGCCTATCTCAGCTGCATTCGGGCGGAAGGCGGGGCACACCCTGGACAAGTCGCCACCTCATCGCAGGGCCAACACAGATAGACGAACAACATTCACACTCACATTTAAGGGATCGAGCCAGGAAAAAAGGGCACCCGCCGCAAAAATCCATCCATCCATTTTCTACCGCTTGTCCCTTTTGGAATCGCTGGAGCCTATCTCAGCTGCATTCGGGCGGAAGGCGGGGTACACCCTGGACAAGTCGCCACCTCATCGCATGGCCAACACAGATAGACGGACAACATTCACACTCACATTTAAGGGGACAAGCCAGGAAAAAAGGGCTCCCGCCGCCAAAATCTATCCATCCATTTTCTACCGCTTGTCCCTTTTGGAATCGCTGGAGCCTATCTCAGCTGCATTCGGGCGGAAGGCAGGGTACACCCTGGACAAGTCGCCACCTCATCGCATGGCCAACACAGATAGACGGACAACATTCACACTCACATTTAAGGGGACAAGCCAGGAAAAAAGGGCACCAGCCGCCAAAATCCATCCATCCATTTTCTACCGCTTGTCCCTTTTGGGGTGGCAGGGGGTGCAGGAGCCTATCTCAGCTGCATTCGGGCGGAAGGCGGGGCACACCCTGGACAAGTCGCCACCTCATCGCAGGGCCAACACAGATAGACGAACAACATTCACACTCACATTTAAGGGATCAAGCCAGGAAAAAAGGGCACCCGCCGCAAAAATCCATCCATCCATTTTCTACCGCTTGTCCCTTTTGGAATCGCTGGAGCCTATCTCAGCTGCATTCGGGCGGAAGGCGGTGTACACCCTGGACAAGTCGCCACCTCATCGCATGGCCAACACAGATAGACGGACAACATTCACACTCACATTTAAGGGGACAAGCCAGGAAAAAAGGGCACCCGCCGCAAAAATCCATCCATCCATTTTCTACCGCTTGTCCCTTTTGGGGCCGCGGGGGGTGTAGGAGCCTATCTCAGTTGCATTCGGGCGGAAGGCGGGGTACACCCTGGACAAGTCGCCACCTCATCGCATGGCCAACACAGATAGACGGACAACATTCACACTCACATTTAAGGGGACAAGCCAGGAAAAAAGGGCACCAGCCGCCAAAATCTATCCATCCATTTTCTACCGCTTGTCCCTTTTGGGGTAGCAGGGGGTGCAGGAGCCTATCTCAGCTGCATTCGGGCGGAAGGCGGGGCACACCCTGGACAAGTCGCCACCTCATCGCAGGGCCAACACAGATAGACGAACAACATTCACACTCACATTTAAGGGATCAAGCCAGGAAAAAAGGGCACCCGCCGCAAAAATCCATCCATCCATTTTCTACCGCTTGTCCCTTTTGGAATCGCTGGAGCCTATCTCAGCTGCATTCGGGCGGAAGGCGGGGTACACCCTGGACAAGTCGCCACCTCATCGCATGGCCAACACAGATAGACGGACAACATTCACACTCACATTTAAGGGGACAAGCCAGGAAAAAAGGGCACCCGCCGCAAAAATCCATCCATCCATTTTCTACCGCTTGTCCCTTTTGGGGCCGCGGGGGGTGTAGGAGCCTATCTCAGCTGCATTCGGGCGGAAGGCGGGGTACACCCTGGACAAGTCGCCACCTCATCGCATGGCCAACACAGATAGACGGACAACATTCACACTCACATTTAAGGGGACAAGCCAGGAAAAAAGGGCACCAGCTGCCAAAATCTATCCATCCATTTTCTACCGCTTGTCCCTTTTGGAATCGCTGTAGCCTATCTCAGCTGCATTCGGGCGGAAGGCGGGGTACACCCTGGACAAGTCGCCACCTCATCGCATGGCCAACACAGATAGACAGACAACATTCACACTCACATTCACACACTAGGGCCAAAAATTATTTATAAAATATTATTATGATAAGAATCACAGTGGGATATTTTATTTAGTAGCAGATACAAATCCAAATGATCAAACTGAACAAAATAATAGATTTATACATACACACAATCATTCCTTTTCATTGTTTTATGACAGAGTTAAAGCATAAGCATCATCTCACTAATAATATACGACAAACATACCTCACCAGACGGACCCAACTTTCATCGCAATAACTAGGATTTTTACTGCAACAAAACTAATGAACTAGTCTAAACTGAGTTAAATTATTTGCCTGCCTGTCATAAACTCTTATCAAAATGGATAGCTTTGTGGTCATGACTCTTCACAGTGTGGGTTCGAGCATCGTTTTGGGCGGTTTGTAAACAATTGTGCGCTCATTTATAAGGCTGCATTATTTTGAGAGAAAAAAACAAATTGCTATTTTTCTCCAAAATTATGATTGTGATGGGATTTTTATATTTTATACATATAAATGCATAAAACTGAAAAAATAACATTTTACTTTTAGGCTGTCAATCAACATATTCTTGTCTTAAGGTGCCACACATTAGAACAGTATGCAATAATTTACTTAAAAAATATTTGGCTTCATGCATACAGACAGAGCTTTTGTATACATCATGCTTTTGAACTGAAGAAAAAAATGGATAAAAATGAGACGGTATTCATAATGTAACGTGATCCATCCATTTCCTACCGCTTGTCCCTCTTTGGGGTCGCGGGGGGTGCTGGAGCCTATCTCAGCTGCATTCAAGCGGAAGGCGGCGTACACCCTGGACAAGTCGCCACCTCATCACAGGGCCAACACAGATAGACAGACAACATTCACACTCACATTCACACACTAGGGCCAATTTAGTGTTGCCAATCAACCTATCCCCAGGTGCGTGTTTTTGGCGGTGGGAGGAAGCCGGAGCACCTGGAGGGAACCCACGCAGTCACGGGGAGAACATGCAAACTCCACACAGAAAGATCCCAAACCCGGGATTGAACTCGGGCGGTAACGTGATCATAATATATAATATATAATAATATAAGTAACTATTTAAAATGATATTTATTCATTTATTTACTGTATATTTGTTTACCATTTTACTGTAATTGGGAGATAAGTAACCGTATCCAAAATAAACAAACAAAAAAATAATCTGCACAATTTTTGTAGGCACGTATTTTACTTGAATAAATATTGAACATTATAAAGTTAATTTTTTTTCCCAGTTGGAAAAACGTGGTCGGACATTGTCTTTTTGTTTGTTGCAATGATTGCATTCTCGTTCGTTTATCCGTGTTGACAGGCTCACATTGCCCATCCAATTTGAAGCTGAAAAATGATATTACCACAACGGGACATTTGACTTTGTGATCCAATTTATTTCCTCCTATTTTTTATTACTTTGCAGAACTTCTCACAAGCGAGTCGCGAGGCTCTCTGTACAGCCTTCCTGCGTCTGTAAACCTGCCGGCCTTGTTAAGTGGCTTTCCACCCACAGAGACAAAGATTGTGGACGCCTGAGAAGAGGGCTCACTGCGTTCAGTTAATTCTACAGTTAATTTTATGTTAATTCTACAGTTACTTTTACAGTTATTTCTACAGTTACAGTTAATTGTACTGTTAATTCTACAGTTAATTCTACTGTTAAAGATTGTGGACGTCTGAAAAGAGTGCTCATTGCGTTTAGTTAATTCTACTATTAAGTAAGGTTGCTTAGTTTCTGAGAGCGACGCACAGAGTGGGACCTCTTTCTCCCTGTTTGAAGTGAGAAAAGAGGAAACACAAGGTTGGCGAACATGTCTGTCACTAAAATGCTTCTGACGGCAGAATAAATTTAAAAAAAACTCAGCCTTTTACAGTTACGTTATCGCACTAATTAAAACCTTGATTTGGATTTGATGTTGATTAAAGGGGAACATTATCACCAGACCTATGTAAGCGTCAATATATACCTTGATGTTGCAGAAAAAAGACCATATATTTTTTTAACCGATTTCCGAACTCTAAATGGGTGAATTTTGGCGAATTAAACGCCTTTCTATTATTCGCTCTCGGAGCGATGACGTCACAACGGGAAGCAATCCGCCATTTTCTCAAACACCGAGTCAAATCAGCTCTGCTATTTTCCGTTTGTTCGACTGTTTTCCGTACCTTGGAGACATCATGCCTCGTCGGTGCGTTGTCGGAGGGTGTAACAACACGAACAGGGACGGATTCAAGTTGCACCAGTGGCCCAAAGATGCGAAAGTGGCAAGAAATTGGACGTTTGTTCCGCACACTTTACCGACGAAAGCTATGCTACGACAGAGATGGCAAGAATGTGTGGATATCCTGCGACACTCAAAGCAGATGCATTTCCAATGATAAAGTCAAAGAAATCTGCCGCCAGACCCCCAGGAAAAGAGAGCGGATGAGGGTATGTCTACAGAATATATTAATTGATGAAAACTGGGCTGTCTGCACTCTCAAAGTGCATGTTGTTGCCAAATGTATTTCATATGCTGTAAACCTAGTTCATAGTTGTTAGTTTCCTTTAATGCCAAACAAACACATACCAATCGTTGGTTAGAAGGCGATCGCCGAATTCGTCCTCGCTTTCTCCCATGTCGCTGGCTGTCGTGTCGGTTTCGCTTGCATACGGTTCAAACCGATATGGCTCAATAGCTTCAGTTTCTTCTTCAATTTCGTTTTCGCTACCTGCCTCCACACTACAACCATCCGTTTCAATACATGCGTAATCTGTTGAATCGCTTAAGCCGCTGAAATCCGAGTCTGAATCCGAGCTAATGTCGCTATGCCTTGCTGTTCTAGCCGCCATGTTTGTTTGCATCGGCATCACTATGTGATGTCACAGGAAAATGGACGGGTATATATAACGATGGTTAAAATCAGGCACTTTAAAGCTTTTTTTAGGGATATTGCGTGATGGGTAAAATTTTGAAAAAAACTTCGAAAAATAAAATAAGCCACTGGGAACTGATTTTTAATGGTTTTAACCCTTCTGAAATTGTGATAATGTTCCCCTTTAATCATGCAGCCATACTCAATTGATTTGTGATGAAAATGAAAACCTTTTATTTTTGTCATTTCCCCCCGAAAATTTTGCATACCGTACATTGATATACGACTGTTGACAAGTATCTGCCCTCTCTCCCTTCACTGAACATGACAGACGTCAGTAAACAACTGGACCAAGCTGTAAATTGTTTTCTATTCTGTTTAGGAAACGTCGCACCAGCAGCGTCTCAATGTTTTCAGCAGTGTTAATGTTGTGGTTAATTTTGCACCAAATAACATCAGGTTGTTTATAGTAAACACAAATGTCCACTGTAGAGGACACTGGTTTTCCAGAGGATATACCGGGTGATACAATCGTCCCCAATTACTACTACTAAATACATTTGTATCATTTGGTCAGTTTATTTAATAGTCTCTTCTCTAACCATTGGCTTCCTCTCACAGATGACTTGGCAGACGACTTGGAGGATGTGGACTTTGAGGAGGCTTCTATTGCAGACGACGACCAGGGCTGGGAGACGGAGGACGAGATGGAGGCGGATCAGGATGACAGCGAGATGACTTTCTCCAAGCACAGCGGTATTAGCGACGTTCCGTGACCACCCTGATGACCAGGCAGGGTTTACAGTTTTTAAAACTTGATTTGCTCTGCCGTTGCTGCACAGGCTCCGTGTTTTGCGTGAGCTTAGACCCGGCCACCAACAGCTTGGCAGTGACGGGAGGAGAGGACGACAAGGCGTACGTGTGGAGGGTGAGCGATGGCGAAGTGCTGTTTGAGTGCACAGGTGAGTCTCTGCAGCTAGGATGTTGAGTCATTTACATTTTACTGTATGTACATTAGGGATGGGCAATGTGGCCTAAAATCTATATTGCACCGTGTATTGCAGCTTCCTGCGATAATGATAAATATCACGATATAAGGCTGGGCGAGAATGGCAAAAATAATATTCAGTTATTTTGATTGATATTGAAATCATGATTAA
This sequence comes from Nerophis lumbriciformis, assembly GCF_033978685.3. Lineage (NCBI taxonomy): Eukaryota > Metazoa > Chordata > Actinopteri > Syngnathiformes > Syngnathidae > Nerophis > Nerophis lumbriciformis. Next base: position 6,715,228 of record NC_084570.2, on the reverse strand, counting down.
TAACACAATCGCTTATTAAGTTGAAAAAATTATATATTTTTATTGTACCACCAAAACTCAACTTTAAATCAAATTTAAATATATATGTAATTTAACAAACAGATATAAATCAGTAATTACCGTATTTTCCGCACTATAAGGCGCACCGGATTATTAGCCGCACCTTCAATGAATGGCATATTTCATAACTTTGTCCACCAATAAGCCGCCCCGGACTATAAGCCGCGCCTACGCTGCACTAAAGGGAATGTCAAAAAAACAGTCAGATAGGTCAGTCAAACTTTAATAATATATTAAAAACCAGCGTTCTAACAACTCTGTTCACTCCCAAAATGTACGCAAATGTGCAATCACAAACATAGTAAAATTCAAAATAGTGCAGAGCAATAGCAACATAATGTTGCTCGAACGTTAATGTCACAACACACAAAATAAACATAGCGCTCACTTTCTGAAGTTATTCTTCATTCGTAAATCCTTAGTCTTCGGTGTCCGAAGTGAAAAGTTGGGCAAATGTGAGATCCAAAATGGCCGGTTCCGTCTCGTCGAAGTCATCGGAGTCAGTGTCACTGTTATCCAGCAGTTCTGTGAATCCTGCCTTCCGGAAAGCTCGGACCACAGTTGTGACCGAAATATCTGCCCAGGCATTTACGATCCACTGGCAGATGTTGGCGTCGTCTGGCGCTGCCTCCCTGTCTTAGTGAATGTGTGTTCGCCTTCTGTCATCCACTGTTCCCACGCAGTTAGCAGTCTAGCTTCGAATGCCCTGTTGACACCAATATCTAGCGGCTGGAGGTCTTTTGTCAATCCACCCGGAATGACGGCGAGTATTGAATTAAGCGCGTAAGCGTGTCTCTTAATGTGATGTTATGAGCTAGCAAATATAACAACTACACTACCCAGCATGCAACGATAGTTACGAGCATGCGCGGTAGCCCTGAGAAGCGTTGTTGTATGCTGGGAGTTAGAATGTGGTTATGAGCACGCTGTGAGTAAACGTTGAGAACTCAGTTAACACGCCTCGTCTGCATTATTTATAATTAGACAGACAACACACTTAATAGGAGCCATTTTGGGGTCTTTACATAAACACACAAATGGAAATGAAACGTCACATATCCCAGCATGCACCGCGCGCTTCTTCTTCTTCCGGGGGCGGGTGGTTGCTTACAGTACAAGAAGAAGCGCTTCCTGTTCTATGGGGGCGGGTGCTTACCTTGGCGGTTGCTTGCGTAGAAGAAGAAGCGCTTCCTGCTCTACCGGGAAAAAAGATGGCGGCTGTTTACCGAAGTTGCGAGAACGAAACTTTATGAAAATGAATCTTAATATTTATCCATATATAAAGCGCACCGGGTTAAAAGCCGCACTGTCAGCTTTTGAGTAAATTTGTGGTTTTTAGGTGCGGCTAATGGTGCGGAAAATACGGTAATCAAAAAACTACTAAAATAATAATAGTAAATACAAGACATTAGAATAATAATAGCAATATAATATAACAATCAATTCAGTGTTTCCTGTTTTCTTTTTTAAATTCCGTTTTTTACCTTTAACACTTATTTTACCACCATAGAGTGTGTGCTTTTTGTGTCATAAATACTATGTAGTAAAATCTAAATATCTTCACATTTATTTGTGCAATACATCTTTGGACAATTTGTGACCAATATTTTAAGTCAAAGCATAATACTTTTTGTAAATGTTATGTGCTTTAAGTACATTTTGCCTGTTTATGGTACTTTTTGAAACCTTAATTTTTTTTGGCGCAGTCAGACCAGATGTTGCGCACAGTGCTGTTATTGTAAAGGGGAAGTTTGCTGTTTATCTGAGCTTAACTTGAGGCTGTTTAAAAATAAAAAGCCTCAAGTTTAGAGGTTTTGGAAAATAATCGTTTTTTTAAACGCATTGCAATTCGGACATGGACGATTAGAAAATCGATTCGTAAACTTCAATAATCGATTCATTTATTGTAAATAAAGTAATGCAGACGGTTTTAAAAATTGGCTGACTGTACCGAGCCACCTCCCTAAGAGATTTGACCAGCTCCTTTTTATTATAGGTTTTTATATTATTATTATTATTATTATTAGGTATTTATATTCAAGTTCCAGTTTTGCACACATTTCCATTAGTTTAATAAATGTGATGGGAATTTCTTATAAAAAGGCACTGTTTTTAAAAGTTGCAAGTGATAAACGCTTATTTAGTGAAACAAAAAGAAATATAAGACTGCATGAATATAAATGAATGAAATATGCATCAATAATCGATTTTTATTTGAATTGTAGCTCCTGAATCGTAATCGTAATCAAATCGTGATGTGGTCAAAGATTCCCACCTCTAGTCTTGTTTGTACATTGATCTTACATCGATGATGTCGTTCACAACAACAAAAGCAGATAAAGATGCGTTGTGGATGTATGGATTGTTTTTCAATAATATCGGGCTGCCGATATTATCGGCCAATGAATGCTTTAAAATGTATCGGAAATTATCGGTATCGGTTTCAAAAAGTAAAATGTATGTCTTTTTAATACGCCGCTGTGTACACGGACGCAGGGAGAAGTACAGAGCGTCAATAAACCTTAAAGGCACTGCCTTTGCATGCCGGCCCAGTCACATAATACCTACAGCTTTTCACACACACAAGTGAATGCAACGCATACTTGGTCAACAGCCATACAGGCCACACTGAGGGTGGCCGTATAAACAACTTTAACACTGTTACAAATATGCGCCACACTGTGAACCAACACCAAACAAGAATGACAAACACATTTCGGGAGAACATCCGCACCGTAACACAACATAAACACAACAGAACAAATACCCAGAACCCCTTGCAGCACTCACTCTTCCGGGACGCTACAATATACACCACCCGCTACCCCCCCAACCCCGCCCACCTCAACCTCCTCATGCTCTCTCAGGGAGAGCTTGTCCCAAATTCCAAGCTGCTGTTTTGAGGCATGTTAAAAACAATTATGCACTTTGTGACTTCAATAATAAATATGGCAGTGCCATTTTGGCATTTTTTTCCATAACTTGAGTTGATTTATTTTGGAAAACCTTGTTACATTGTTTAATGCATCCAGCTGGGCATCAACGACTGTATATATCGCTATCAGTAATTAAGAGTTGGACAATATCGGAATATCGGATGTCGGCAAAAAAGCCAGTATCGGACATCTCTACTTTGTAGTTTAGTAGCTGTTTCAAGTGGCCGTCTCAACATTGTTTAGTTTAGGGCGTGTTTAGAGGATGACTGAGCGGGACGGTACAAATTATTTTCCCAAACAAATGTTCCTTCTCCTCACAATGACTGCATTTCAGTCACATTTATGTTAATGTCCGTGATACTCTGCGTCTAACAGGGGATTCCGTTTTATTGGCCAGTTCTGTGACTATGTCCGCTGTTACGTTAATGCGGAAATCTTATGGCCTTACTTTTTATATTCCTTTGGGTTTTTTTTTTTTTACCCTTGAAGCTCTCCTCTGTCCAGGGACTTATTTCCTGAGTTTGTAAACAGTAACAAACATTTAAAAATATTTTTAGACAATAAAAAATATCAATCTAACCACTGTCGTGTTGATCATTAACTGATATGATACTTGGTTTCGTTACTGTTGCAATTTGTATTGATCCTCTCACCACTGTTTACATTCAAGAGCTCTACAATGAATACAACGCTAGTTTAGCGGTTAGCATATCCTCCTATGGTGTGCAGTGTAGCATGTTAAGCTATTCCTAGCCAGGGATATTGTTACTTGTAAGAAACTTACTGTAGTTTATTTGCTGCAATAGAGGCGAGAATTGCTGACTGAGTAGCGAGATTGCTACATTACGATAAGGACACGTTTGTACGCTTGTTGCTGTCGAATGTGTCATCAACATGCATTATCACAATGTAATATAAGTATTTAAAGGGGAACATTATCACCAGACCTATGTAAGCGTCAATATATACCTTGATGTTGCAGAAAAAAGACCATATATTTTTTTAACCGATTTCCGAACTCTAAATGGGTGAATTTTGGCGAATTAAACGCCTTTCTAATATTCGCTCTCGGAGCGATGACGTCACGTTGTGACGTCACATCGGGAAGCAATCCGCCATTTTCTCAAACACCGAGTCAAATCAGCTCTGTTATTTTCCGTTTTTTCGACTGTTTTCCGTACCTTGGAGACATCATGCCTCGTCGGTGTGTTGTCGGAGGGTGTAACAACACGAACAGGGACGGATTCAAGTTGCACCAGTAGCCCAAAGATGCGAAAGTGGCAGGAAATTGGACGTTTGTTCCGCACACTTTACCGAAGAAAGCTATGCTACGACAGAGATGGCAAGAATGTGTGGATATCCTGCGACACTCAAAGCAGATGCATTTCCAACGATAAAGTCAAAGAAATCTGCCGCCAGACCCCCATTGAATCTGCCGGAGTGTGTGAGCAATTCAGGGACAAAGGACCTCGGTAGCACGGCAAGAAATGGCGGCAGTTTGTTCCCGCAGACGAGCGAGCTAAACCCCCTGGATTACTTGGCTCACACCGTCCCTTATGCCACCGAAGATGATCAAGAGAAGAATATCGACCCTAGCTTCCCTGGCCTGCTGACATCAACTCCAAAACTGGACATATCAGCTTTCAGGAAAAGAGCGCGGATGAGGGTATGTCTACAGAATATATTAATTGATGAAAATTGGGCTGTCTGCACTCTCAAAGTGCATGTTGTTGCCAAATGTATTTCATATGCTGTAAACCTAGTTCATAGTTGTTAGTTTCCTTTAATGCCAAACAAACATACCAATTGTTGGTTAGAAGGCGATCGCCGAATTCGTCCTCGCTTTCTCCCGTGTCGCTGGCTGTCGTGTCGTTTTCGTCGGTTTCGCTTGCATACGGTTCAAACCGATATGGCTCAATAGCTTCAGTTTCTTCTTCAATTTCGTTTTCGCTACCTGCCTCCACACTACGACCATCCGTTTCAATACATGCGTAATCTGTTGAATCGCTTAAGCCGCTGAAATCCGAGTCTGAATCCGAGCTAATGTCGCTATAGCTTGCTGTTCTATGCGCCATGTTTGTTTGAGTTGGCATCACTATGTGACGTCACAGGAAAATGGACGGGTGTATATAACGATGGTTAAAATCAGGCACTTTGAAGCTTTTTTTAGGGATATTGCGTGATGGGAAAACTTTGAAAAAAACTTCGAAAAATAAAATAAGCCACTGGGAACTGATTTTTAATGGTTTTAACCCTTCTGAAATTGTGATAATGTTCCCCTTTAAGTATCTATCGTAGGCTAAATGTATAATTTGTCGTTTATATTGCGCAAACCTTTCTTTTCACCTCCACAGGACACAAAGACTCTGTCACATGCGCCGTGTTCAGTCATGACTCATCTCTCGTGGCTTCGGGTGACATGAGCGGCATGATTAAAGTCTGGAAAGTGGAGACGAAAGAGGAGGTCTGGTCTTTCGAAGTCGGAGATCTGGAGGTAAAGACATAAACACTTGTTTTGACGCCTTGAGAGTTTGTGGTTAGCTAAGTGCAACAATTCAATGAGCTCGAGGAAAGTCATCCCACATTTTCTCCTACTTTTAGTGGTTGGAGTGGCACCCCTGTGCGCCAGTGCTGCTGGCAGGAACAGATGGCGGCAACATGTGGATGTGGAAGATCCCCAGCGGTGACTGTAAAACCTTTCAGAGTTCTGCTTGCCAAGCCACCAGTGGAAAAGTGCTTCCTGATGGTATGCTACATAGTAGTCCCACACAAGTTAGAATTGTTATTATATTTATTTTTTGCTATCCTTTCTCTTAAGGTAAACGTGCGGTGGTGGGTTATGAGGACGGAACGGTGCGTTTGTGGGATTTGAAGCAGGGCAACGCTATCCACGTCATTAAAGGTAAGTCTCTTAGAAGCTCAACAAACTTCTAGTAAGTGCACTTATAGGCCTAGGACAGGGGTCGGCAACCCGCGACTACGGAGCCGCATGCGGCTCTTTGATCACTCTGATGCGGCTCAGCAGCTTACTTGCTGAACCCCCCAATTTTCCCGTGAGACTTCCGGATTTTAGTGCCTCTCACAGAAAACTCCCTGGATTAATATTCACCGATTTTCACCCTTATGGCTATAATAAGGGCGTGGCATGAAGGTACAACATTTGGCGCCCTCTACAATCTGTATTAACAGCGTGCCAGCCCAACACTTGGTACACAATATACATCTTCTGCTTGCACACGTACATGACAGCAATGCATACTTGGTCAACAGCCACACAGGTTACACTGACGGTGGTCATATAAAACAACTTTAACACTCTTACTAATAATGCGCCACACTTTGAACCAAAACCAAACAAGAATGACAAACACATTTCGGGAGAACATCTGCACCTTAACACAACATAAACACAACAGAACAAACACCCAGAATCCCATGCAGCCCTGACTCTTCCGGGCTACATTATACACCCCTGCTACCACCAAACCCCGCCCCCACCCCAACCCTGCTCCCTCACACATCAACCCCCCCCCCTTTTCTCTGTGCGTCTGAGGTGGGCGGGGTTTGGTGTGGGGGGGTGTATAATGTATCCCAGAAGAGTTAGGGCTGCATGGGATTCTGGGTATTTGTCCTGTTGTGTTTATGTGTGTTACGGTGCAGATGTTCTCCCGAAATTTGTTTGTCATTCTTGTTTGGTGTGGGTTCACAGTGTGGCGCATTATTAGTAAGAGTGTTAAAGTTTTTGTTTTTTTTATACCGCCACCGTCAGTGTGACCTGTGTGGTTGTTGACCAAGTATGCCTTGCTGTCACCTACGTGAGCAAGTGGAAACCCCATACAACGTGCGGCTGATCAGGCACGCTGGCTGTAGTGGGTGCTATATGCTGTACTATCACGGCACGCATGACGCTGACAAGCGCCATTCATTTAAATCCCGCGTGCCGCACCAGCTTTCAAATTCCACATAAAGGTGTGAGCAGCGTGTCTGAGACCCCTGGTTAATACATAGCACAAAGCAAAAAAAAAAATTGTATGCAGTGTTATTTCATTTAAAATTTCAAAAAAAAATTTGCGGCTCCCATTGTTTTCTATAATTTGTGAAACTGGTCAAAATGGCTCTTTGACTGGTAAAGGTTGCCGACCCCTGGCCTAGGACAACAATCAATAAGTCAATTAATAGGACCATAAATACAAATAATCTCTATTTTCCGGAATCAATAAATTGCGTGTCCATGTGTGCGTTTCTGTTCTTTGTTTCTCGCATCTAAACAAGGTGCAAAAGGGTTCACTCTGAGCATCGCTATAAGCCAGACCTGGGCAAATTAAGGCCCGAGGGCTTACTGTAATTTGAAAACATCACTTTTCAATCCGGCCCGCCGGACATTCCCAAATATTTTTTTTAGATCTTTAAGATGGAAACCGTAGCGGCCATTATGATGTGCAGTCATGTTTTCAAATGACCCTAAGTCTTGAACTATACAAAGTACGGTATTTCAATGGTTGGAATCTGCGCTTTTGGATGATATACTAGTTACTATGGTACCGTATTTTCCGCACTATAAGGCGCACCGGATTATTAGCCGCACCTTCTATGAATTACATATTTCATAATTTTGTCCACCAATAAGCCGCCCCGGACTATAAGCCGCGCCTACGCTGCGCTAAAGTGAATGTCAAAAAAACGCTGCGCTAAAGTAAATGTCAAAAAAACAGTCAGATAGTTCAGTCAAACTTTAATAATATATTGAAAACCAGCGTTCTAACAACTCTGTCCCAAAATGTACGCAAATGTGCAATCACAAACATAGTAAAATTCAAAATGGTGTAGAGCAAAAGCAACATAATGTTGCTCGAACGTTAATGTCACAACACACAAAATAAACATAGCGCTCACCTTCTGAAGTTATTCTTCATTCGTAAATCCTTCGAATTCTTCGTCTTCGGTGTCCGAATTGAAAAGTTGCGCAAGCGTGGGATCCAAAAATGGCCGGCTCCGTCTCGTCGAAGTCATCGGATTCAGTGTCGCTGTTGTTGTGCAGCAGTTCTGTGAATCCTGCCTTCCGGAAAGCTCGGACCACAGTTGTGACCGAAATATCTGCCCAGGCATTTACGATCCACTGGCAAATGTTGGCATATGTCGTCCGGCGCTGTCTGCCCGTCTTAGTGAAGGTGTGTTCGCCTTCGGAGCTGTGTGAAAAAAGCCACCCGGCCTCTTCGCGTAAACTTCCCTTAACCACTCGCTCATCTTTTCTTCATCCATCCATCCCTTCGAGTTAGCTTTTATGATGACGCCGGCTGGAAAGGTCTCTTTTGGCAAGGTCTTCCTTTTGAATATCACCATGGGTGGAAGTTAGCATGGCAAGCTAGAACCACAGTGAAGGATGACTTCTCATTCCCTGTGGTGCGAATATTCACCGTACGTGCTCCCGTTCCACAGTGCGGTTCACAGGAATATCAGTTGCTGTGAAATACGGTAGTAATCCGTGTGCGGATGGAGAGATTGCGTCTTTTTATGAACCGGATCCTTGTCGCTTTGTAGGAGCCATTTTGTGGTCTTTACAGATGTAAACAGGAAATGAAACGTACGGTGATATCCGCGCGTTTTTTCTTCTTCTTCCGGGGGCGGGTAGAAGAAGAAGCGCTTCCTGTTCTATGGGGGCGGGTGCTTTCCTTGGCGGTTGCTTGCGTAGAAGAAGAAGCGCTTCCTGTTCTACCGGGAAAAAAGATGGCGGCTGTTTACCGAAGTTGCGAGATCGAAACTTTATGAAAATGAATCGTAATAAAGCGCACCGGGTTATAAGGCGCACTGTCAGCTTTTGAGAAAAATTGTGGTTTTTAGGTGCGCCTTATAGTGCGGAAAATACGGGTAATTGAATTATTTACTATGGTCATCTAATTAGTTACAATGGTAATCTACGTCACATCAGCTCAGACGAGGCACCAAGCAGTGTGGGCGGGAAGCGTTTCCACAGACGCGGAAGGAGATTTTCACAACAAAGTTCTAAAGCTTAGTGATATATCAGATATATCAGATTGTAGGTGGGGTTTATTTTGTACCCTTCGCGTTCATATTTCACTGTTTGTTGCATTTTTGTTGCGTTTCACTTGATTGTAAAATATGTCGATCGAAAGGGGGTGTGACATTCATATTTTGTCAATATTCAGTGTTTTATCGTTCATAAAAACATGTAAACTTCCATTACGTTTTTTAAGGCGGACTGTCATAACGTTTTTAGCATTCAATCACACATTATTGTGAGGTTTTGTATTAGTGTCCCTAAAAATAGATATACCGGCCCCCAGACACATTTTTTTCTCTGAATGTGGCCCCCGAGTCAAAATACTTGCCCACGCCTTTTTTAAACAGATGTATTTACAGGTCATATGCAAAACAAAATTAAGTTTGGCAGATTTCGAGTGAGCAACACCGACATGACACGACAATGCGACAGCACTTTTTAAAAATGTTAGTTTTTGTGGTAATGTAGTTAGTTACCTGCAGTTCTACCTCACACCACAAGGGGGTATGCTTAGCTTAATTGTCTTAGCACAGAATGCCTATGGCTTGAGCTAGAGATGTCCTGCCTTGTGTGTGTATACCATGCTGACTGAGAGCTAGTTAATAAAATCACATCTTGCTTGAACAATCTGATTATATATAACGCACTAAGTTATCGCAGTTTTATGACAGTATTAAATATCAGCTTTGCCGAAGTATTTAACCACACTTTCTGTGAGCGCACACCATTGCTCACCTGGCTTCTTCACCAAACGCAAAGTATGTGCGAAGTGAGTTTGGACTGCCGAGTGGTTGTGTTTCAAGGGGGCGTTGTTGTATTCGCGCACATTCGCAAACTGGCCCCTCGGTGTCGATGGGCTCATTTTGTTTCAAAGATTTAAACTGAAATATTCACACATTGGTGTGCTGGCATTTGGTTTTGTGATCATTTTGTTCATGTTAGCTGCTACATGGCAATTAGTTGCACTGTGTGTTGCCAGCGAGCTAGTTGCGTTGCTGCACAAAAAGTCAAAGATGAGGACAAGATAATCCACCCCCTTCTTTTCATTCCACTCTGGTAATAATAATAATAATAATAATTAGAGGTGTCCGATAATGGCTTTTTTGCCGATATCCGATATTCCGATATTGTGCAACTCTTAATTACCGATATCAACCGATACGATATATACTGTACAGTTGTGGAATTAACACATTGTTATGCCTAATTTTGTTATGATGCCCCGCTGGATGCATTAAACAATGTAACAAGGTTTTCCAACCTAAGAGAACAACTTCAACTCAAGTTATGGAAAAAAGTGCCAACATGGCACTGCCATATTTATTATTTAAGTCACAAAGTGCATTTCTTTTTTTAACATGCCTCAAAACAGCAGCTTGGAATTATGGACATGCTCTCCTAAGAGAGAGCATTAGGGGGTTGAGGGGGGGGGGGTTTGTAGCATCCCGGAAGAGTTAGTGCTGCAAGGGGTTCTGGGTGTTTGTTCTGTTGTGTTTATGTTGTGTTACGGTGCGAACGTTTTCCCGAAATGGGTTTGTCATTCTTGTTTGGTGTGGGTTCACAGTGTGGCGAATATTTGTAACAGTGTTGAAGTTGTTTATACGGCCACCCTCAGTGTGACCTGTATGGCTGTTGATCAAGTATGCTTTGCATTCACTTGTGAGTGTGTGAAAAGCCGTAGATATTATGTGATTGAGTCGGCACGCAAAGGCAGTGCTTTCAAGGTTTATTGGCGCTCTGTACTTCTCCCAACGTCCTTGTACACAGCGGCGTTTTAAAAAGTCATACATTTTACTTTTTGAAACCAAGACCGATAATTTTGAAATCGATACTGATAATTTCCGATATTACATTTTAAAGAATTTATCGGCCGATATTATCAGACATCCCTAATAATAATAATAATGGATTAGATTTATATAGCGCTTTTCTTGACACTCAAAGTGCTTCACAGAGAAGTAAGAACCCATCATTCATTCACATCTGGTGATGGTAAGCTACATTTGTAGCCACAGCTGCCCTGGGGTAGACTGACGGAAGCGTGGCTGCCAGTTTGCGCCTACGGCCCCTCCGACCACCATCATGCACCAGTGTGAGCGGCACTAGGGGCAAGGGTGAAGTGTCCTGCCCAAGGACACAACGGCAGCAATTTGGATGGAAAGAGGCGGGGAGCAAACCTGTAGTTTAGGTCAAGGGTGTCCAACACACATCTTATTTGTTTGTTAGCTGCTAGTCATTGGTAGCTTTTAGCTGCCTGTCAAAGTTCTGCCACAACACAACTACAAAACAACACACAACTAGAAAGAGTGGATGTCACGTACAACGCTATATTTTCAAAGAAACTTTGTTTGATTCCACACATCTTAGTTGTGATGTCACGTGCCTTCATTCTAAAACAGGTCAAGATGGACACAAGGGGGCGCTGACCTGCCTCGCATGCAACAAGGACGGCTCTCTGGTACTAACGGGCTCAGTGGACGGCTTTGCAAAGCTCATCAACACTGTTACTGGCAAGGTGGGTGCTATGGGAACACAGTGTGATAGACAGGGAATTAAACACATTTACTAGAGGCTCTTAATGTGTGTGTTTGTCATATATATTAAGGTGGTGGGAGTGTTCTCTTTGGAGGGAGGCAAAGCCAAAGGAGCAAGAGGCGAGGAAGAATCTAACTCTGTTGAATCTGTGGGATTCTGTAACATGTAACTGTTGGATTACATTTCTATACAATTCTAACATAAATAGCAAGAGATTTGCCTGTAAACGTGTGAACCATCTCGTCTTCTGCAGCCTACCCCTCGTCGCTGTGGCATACCTGGACGGCACCTTGGGCATTTACGATCTCCCCACGCAAGTTCTGCGACATCGCTGCCATCACGAGGTTTGCGTCCCAGTCAGAGTGTTTGCCTTTTTAAAAGGAGGCACAATTGTGTTTAGCTCGCCATGCATTAGGTGTCGATACTTCAATAATCCTGATACTCCTTTCTTCCAGACTGGTATCGTTCACCTACAATGGGAGGAGTCTTCTTCCGTGGTGTCCACCAGCAGTTTAGATGGAGCACTGCGTCAATGGGACGCTCGCTCTGGCAACATGGTGTCTGAGTACCGTGGCCATGCTGCAGAGATTTTGGACTTCACAATGAACAGGTATGATGGAACTTCTCCACTTTATTTATCTACATGTCATGACCGACAATGTTCTTCCTGTTACTAAAAAGTACCCTTTAAGTCAGACCTGGGCAAAGTAAGGCCCAGGGGCCGCATGTGGCCCGTTAAGCTTTTCAATCCGGCCCGCCGGACATTCCCAAACATTTTTTTTTAGATCTTTAAGATGGAAAGTGTAGCTGCCATTATGATGTGCCGTGATGTTTTCAAATTACAGTAAGTCTTGAACTATAAAAAGTATTTAAATGGTTGGAATCTGTACCTTCGCGTGATATACTAGTTACTATGGTAATCTAAGTCACAGCAGCCACCAAGCAGTGTGGGTGGGGAGCGTTTCCAGAGCAGCCAGCCTGAAATGCGGGTCTCAGGGACCGACGCGGAAGGAGATTTTTACAACAAAGTTCTAAAGCTTAGTGATATATCTAGGGATGATAATTGAAACCGGTTTTCCCGGTTGTTCGATAAGAAAAGAACCGAGTCCTCGGACTCGAATCCCTTTTTGAGAACCGGTACCCGTTATCGAGACCACTATAGTAAAGAAAAAGAGTTGGTTCTTTATTCGAATCCCTGGGAACGAATCCTGTCCCGACCAGAAATGCCCCGTGAGACATCACAAGAAATGACGTCACGTAGCTCAGTCATTAGGCGCAGATAGGGAAAGCAGGAAAAACAATGGACCGGAAAAAGCGCTCCAAAGTGTAATAAAGTTCAAAACAAAAGGTATAATCCAATTAATAACTTTACTGAGAGATTTGAGCAGGGTACAAACACATGACGAACACTTTTATGACCAACCGGAAACATAGCAACCAGGCTAGCAACGCACCTACTTTACGGCAGCTGTCGCAACGTTCTTAAAGCAACCGCAGCACATACATACATGACATCTCCCTTTTTTAACTTTTGTTTTTCTTTCCTTGTAAACAAAACAAAATCACACTGTATATGTGTTGTCTGTCTAATTATAAATAATGCAGACGAGGCGTGTTGGTTGAGTTCTTGACATTTACTTTCACAGCGTGCTCATAACCTCATTCTTAGCTGCCGGCGTGACGACATGCAACAACACTTTTTGGGGCTACCGCGCATGCTCGTCACTCCCGTTGCATGCTGGGTAGTGTAGTTGTTATATTCCTAGCTCATAACATCACATATTTCCCTCTATAAAGAAATAATGTTAACTCAATAAAGTGTATTTCTTTTTTTAGCTTTAACTTTTCATTTTTTAGCATTGTGACCACATTTGCAAACAACCTTTCTCTTCATAGAATTTTCTTTCAATAAAGAAAGTGCAAAAATGTCAAAGCATCATAACAAACAGTTATGTCAAATAGCAGCAGCTGTATTATTTTCAGTTTTGTGCCCAAGGGACTGATTTTATTTAACACTATAGTATTATTTATACACCTATAGTGATCACAGAGACAGGTTGTTTTTGTGTTACTATATATATTTGTTTTTCTTAAAAATCCCACTTAATATACTTTGGGTAACAACAGTCAATATTTATTTATTTTATTTTATTTTTTTAGGGGGGAAACAGACAATATTTATTTATTTATTAGATTTAATTTTTTTCTTATATAATAAAAGTGAGCTTTTGTTAAACCAAATATTGTGTGTTTTTTTCCATATACAACAACCTATCTGGACTCGATAAGAGAATCGATAAGGAATCGGTTCGATAAGAGGATTCGATAATAGGCTCGAACTCGATCATTTCTTATTAAACATCATCCCTAGATATATCACATATATCAGATTGTAGGTGGGGGTTTTTTTACCCTTCGCGTTCATATTTCGCTGTGTTTGTTGCATTTTTGTTGCGTTTCGCTTGATTGTAAGATATGTCGATCGAGAGGGGGTGTGACATTCTTGTGTTGTATCGTTCATAGTTAATATTGTAAATCCCACATTCTTCATTTTCATGTACATTCTGGGTGTCTCATTTAGTAAAAACATTTTTTAATTCCATTCCGTTTTCTGTCATAACAGTTTTAGCATTCAATCAGACATTATTGTGAGGTTTTGTATTAGTGTTCCTTAAAATAGATATACCGGCCCCCAGAAACATTTTTTCTCTAAATTTGGCCCCCCGAGTCAAAATAATTGCCCAGGCCTGCTTTAAGTCGACATTCCGTGGTTTCCCTTCTGTCGACAGAACATTTGAAACCCAAAAGGGCTCATTTCTACAGAAATTGTGTCCATTTATGTCAAAATGTGTTGTTAATTTCATCATAATCGTGAAACAAAGCAGCTCAGACCCCTTGAAAATAAAGGCTGAAGGACCCCACTTATCGAACAGTGTTGCCAGGCTTACGGTATCGAATCATATTTGTATGATTAGTTCACCATCGAGGGTTTCCCCTACATGTATTTCATGTGGCCTAGTGGTTAGAGTGTCCGTCCTGAGATCGGTAGGTTGGGAGTTCAAATCCCGGCCGAGTCATACCAAAGACTATAAAAATGGGACCCATTACCTCCCTGCTTGGCACTCAGCATCAAGGGTTGGAATTGGGGGTTAAATCACCAAAAATGATTCCCGGGCGCAGCCACCGCTGCTGCCCACTGCTCCCCTCACCTCCCAGGGGGTGATCAAGGGTGATGGGTCAAATGCAGAGAATAATTTCGCCACACCTAGTGTGTGTGTGACAATCATTGGTACTTTAACTTTTAACTTTATTGTGGCGGCCCGCCTCGGCAAAATAAAGATGAGATGAGAAGAAAAGAAAAGGAAAGACACACACACACACACACACACACACAACTATTGACAATAACAAAGCAAAAACAAAACATTGCCACTGAGGATTTGAGGAAAAACGCCACCTTTGAGGTGTCCACAATGAATAACCAAATTAACGCCATTAAAAAAAAAATTAAAAAAAAGTATAAAACATATGATAAAATATATGTAAAAATTAAAACATAAATAATATGAATATTCCATTAATAAGTTAATAAAACATAACATTTGGAAAATAGTAGAAATATTAATGATTTAACATAGAAAACAAGAAAAAAACCCAGATGATTGGTATAAAGCCTGATAAAAAAGGCACCGTATTATTCGGAGTATAAGTCGCACCTGCCAAAAATGCATAATAAAAAAGGAAAAAAACATATATACAGTAAGTCGCACTGGAGCCCGGCCAAACTATGAAAAAAACTGCGACTTATAGTCCGAAAAATACGGTATGTCTTAAGCCCTAGCCTTTTTTAAATGTATTTTAACGCTCTCTGGCAAGCTGTTCCACAAGTGGAGGCCATAGTGGCTAAATGCTGCCTCACCGTGGATCTTTGTTCTGGTTTTTGGTAAAGCTAAAAGGTCAGTGCCAGAGGACCTCAGGATCAGTGAGGGTTGATATGGTTAAATCAGGTCGGATAGATAAAAAGGCGCAAGGCCATTAAGACATTAAATAAACTAAGTGGCTTTTTTACTTGAGATAACTTAGATTTCTACCACAGCAACTAACAAAAATGAACCAATTAGATTTTGTAGATGGTTTGCCACCAGTAAAAACACTTGATCAGAGCTATTTCTGGTTATGTTGACAACCACTTACGGCTTCTCAGCTTGACTGTCTTGTCTTCCTTACAGGGAGGCGACTCTGGCAATCACTGCCTCAGGAGACAACCAGGCCAAAGTCTTCTGCCTCCAAAGACCTGATCGGTAAAGGAAAAAGAAGACAAAGGCTACGTTCACACTGCAGGGTCGACTGTCCAATTCACATTTTTTTTTATCAAATCCGATTTTTTTAGTGGCCGTTCACATTACAAAGAAATACAATTTCTAATGTGAATGCAATTTGACCGGCATGCGAACATGATGTCATGAAGTAGCACGCACTGCAATGTTTTCGGAAGTAAACATAGCTTCCACTGGCACATTTGTGGCCATTTCAAGGATTTTGATTTCTGAACCGAATTATTGTGCATAAAAGATTAAGAAGGAAGAGGACAAGCATTTTGGCTCTCGCAGTTTTACAGGATATGTCTGCTTGAAGAGCGTGTCTGCGGGCAAGCAGGAGTGGTAAAACCTTCACATTAGTTCCTAAAACCTTTTATTTTCACCTGTTATCTGCTTCTTTGTCAACTATTTATTTTGTAACCGTCTATTTTAGCGAATAATTATGCCGATTATCACTTTTTGATTACGTTCTGGTCGGATTAATGCGACCTTGGCGCTGAAGCGTTCAGATCACATGAAATAATCCGATACGGTTTGCATATGGGCAAAACAATTGGAATTGACCTGCTGTGTGAACAAGGCCTAATAAGTGCGAAAACCTTGGGAAGACAAACTTAAATTCTCAGGAACGGCATCTTTTTTCTCCTTTAAAAAAAAAAAATCTTAGCTGCTTTTGTGTGACCAAGATGCTCGTTGCATCTTCACTCTGAATAACCAGACTGAGATGGTTTATGTTCATGTTTGGAAGACAGAAAAAGATCTTAAAAGATGTGCTGTGTGTTCTATTTTTGGGACTAAAAAAAGTTCAACTCAAAGCGCAATGCATTAAAATGTCTTCCCACTCCAGCTTTTATCTTCTGACCTGGCAACTCAAGTGTAAATACAACAATAAATAACGATAAACATAGTAAAAGTCGTGCCACAGCTGTGTTTTTCCTGTTTGTTCAATTTTATCTCAAAGTGTAACAATGCATCGAGATGCTGAGTCATTACGCAGACAGGAAGACTCCCGAAGAAGCGTATGGCCCTTTAGTTCCAAATATCTCCCGTCTGTCTGCCTTGGTCCTAACCTAATGGTAACTGATCCTAAGATTGTTGTCTCAAGAAGTCAGCCTGGCTGGAACCAAAGCATATTTATTTAGGTTGCACATTAAGAGGATAACAATAAAAAAAAAAAAAATGGTTACCATTAATGATCTTTTATTTGCAGCACTCTTTATTGTGACCATGCGCTTAAATTCTATTCGTTTGTTAAAGTCCTCCTTATATTCTTTCTTAAATCGAATTTCTAAAAATCGAATTCTAAGTCTAAGTCAGTGGTTCTTAACGTGGGTTCGATCGAACCCTAGGGGTTCGGCGGAGCCTCTGCCGCTGAGGTCAAGACACACCCAACTCATCGTGTAAACAAAAACTTCTCCCTATCGCCGTATTACGGATACCCCCAAACAATGTTCCCTCTAATTTTCCATCTGATTTGCAGGTGTGTCATTTGTTGTGGTTCATGCACAGTTCATTTTGTGCACCAGTAAAAAACATATAACCTTGTCTTGAATTTGAAAAAAAAAAAAACATTTTATTTTTTACTAAAGAAGGGTTCGGTGAATGCGCATATGAAACTGGCGGGGTTCCGTACCTCCAACAAGGTTAAGAACCACTGGTCTAAGTCTAAATAAAAGTCTTAGCCGCTTTGTCGAGGTGATCTACTTCATATATACATATTCATACACACACACATATACATTTATATATACAGTATATAATTTATTTTGCCGTTTTTGTTCACATGTCAAAGGTGTTTTAATGAATATACATACATGTTTAACATATAGATTCCTTTCTTTCATGAAGACAAGAATATAAGTTGGTGTATTACCTTATTCTGATGACTTGCATTGATTGGAATCAGACAGTAGTGCTGATAACGTCCACGTTTTCAAATGGAGGAGAAAAAAGTTCCTCCTTTCTGTCTAATACCACATGAAAGTGGTTGGTTTTTGGCATCTTATTTGTCCAGCTTCCATATTCGTTTTTATACACTTTACAAGAAATACATTGGCGGCAAACTCCATAGCTTGCTGGCTTTCGGAGACTCTTATTTTGTTAGCGCAGGCGCGATGGAGCGGCGCTTTTATTGTGAAAACAGGAACTGTGCGGTCAGTCTTTAGGCTTTTGACGGGAGGTACGGTTGAAATAAAAAAGTGTCTTTTTTCCTTCACACTTTTGATTGATTGATTGAAACTTTTATTATCCATCCATCTTCTTCCGCTTATCCGAGGTCGGGTCGCGGGGGCAGCAGCTTAAGCAGGGAAGCCCAGACTTCCCTCTCCCCAGCCACTTCGTCCAGCTCCTCCCGGGGATCCCGAGGCGTTCCCAGGCCAGCCGGGAGAGATAGTCTTCCCAGCGTGTCCTGGGTCTTCCCCGTGGCCTCCTACCAGTCGGATGTGCCCGAAACACCTTCCTAGGGAGGCGTTCGGGCGGCATCCTGACCAGATGCCCGAACCACCTCATCTGGCTCCTCTCGATGTGGAGGAGCAGCGGCTTTACTTTGAGCTCCCCCCGAATGACAGAGCTTCTCACCCTATCTCTAAGGGAGAGCCCCGCCACTCGGCGGAGGAAACTCATTTCGGCCACTTGTACCCGTGATCTTGTCCTTTCGGTCATGACCCAAAGCTCATGACCATAGGTGAGGATGGGAACGTAGATCGACCGGTAAATCGAGAGCTTTGCCTTCCGGCTCAGCTCCTTCTTCACCACAACGGATCGATACAGCGTTCGCATTAGGCAAGGTGCCGAAACTTTTATTAGTAGATTGCACAGTACAGTACATATTCTGTACAATTGACCACTAAATGGTAACACCCGAATAAGTTTTTCAACTTGTTTAAGTTGGGGTCCACGTGTGACGGTCATGTGACCGCCTGGCTCTGTTTGATTGGTGAAACGGAGTCAAACGTCACCAGTGACTGCATTTGGTGAAACGCAGGCATGCGATAGATCCTACTTTGAAGGTCTGTCTGACAAACCAAAACAAACAAAGCGTGCATTAACATATCAATAAAAATTAGTAGCGAGTAGCGAGCTGAATGTAGATAAATGGAGCGGAGTAAAAGTAGCGTTTCTTCTCTATAAATATACTCAAGTAAAAGTCAAAGTATGTTGCATTAAAACTACTCTTAGAAGTACAATTTATCCCAAAAGTTACTCAAGTAGATGTAACTGAGTAAATGTAGCGCGTTACTACCCACCTCTGCCTATAGCCTACCATGTTTACCTTTTGTAAATGACTAAAATTCAAGACCAACCTTGTGTGCTTATTGGAGGACATTTAAAAGTTGCGTGGCTGTCCAACTTTGCAGAAGTAGTACTACTTGTATTGGAGAGTTTAGATGCAAGGCGATATAATCTGATACTTGTTTTTTTGGACCGATTTTTGGATATCGGATTGGTAGACCTAGTAGAAAGGCATAAAAAAGAGAAATGGGAAAATTCAACCTAGTTTATTATTGATCGCACAATCAGGGTAGGCTTGGCTCGTGCATTTTCATCTCAAGTGTCTGGCCAGTATTTTGATTAGGAAATGTGCAAATTCAGCAATTTGTACTTGATAAAAAAAGTTAACAATTGTAATCATATTATAGAAGATACACTATATTGCCAAACGTATTTGGCCACCTGCCTTGACTCACATATGAACTTAAAGTGCCATCCCATTCCTAACCCATAAGGTTCAACATGATGTCGGTCCACCTTTCGCAGCTATTACAGCTTCAACTCTTCTGGGAAGGCTGTCCACAAGGTTGCGGAGTGTGTTTATAGGAATTTTCGACCATTCTTCCAAAAGCGCATTGGTGAGGTCACACACTGATGTTGGTCGAGAAGGCCTGGCTCTCAGTCTCCGTTCTAATTCATCCCAAATGTGTTCAGGTCAGGACTCTGTGCAGGCCAGTCAAGTTCATCCACACCAGACTCTGTCATCCATGTCTTTATGGACCTTGCTTTGTGCACCGGTGCACAGTCATGTTGGAAGAGGAAAGGGCCAGCTCTAAACTGTTCCCACAAAGTTGGGAGTATGGAATTGTCCAAGATGTTTTGGTAAAGTTCCTTTCACTGGGACTAAGGGGCCAAGCCCAACTCCTAAAAACAACCTCACAACATAATTCCGCCTCCACCAAATTTCACACTCGGCACAATGCAGTCAATTGAAATGTACCGTTCTCCTGGCAACCTCCAAACCCAGACTCGTCCATCAGATTGCCAGATAGAAAACGTGATTCATCACTCCAGAGAAGGCGTCTCTACTGTTCTAGAGTCTAGTTTTGACGTGCTTTACACCACTGCATCCCACGCTTTGCATTGGACTTGGTGATGTATGGCTTAGATCCAGCTGCCCGGCCATGGAAACCCATTTCATGAAGCTCTCTGCGTACTGTACGTGGGCTAATTGGAAGGTCACATGAAGTTTGAAACTGTAGCAACTGACTGTGCAGAAAGTCGGCGACCTCTTTGCACTATGCACTTCAGCATCCGCTGACCCCTCTCTTGTCAGTTTACGTGGCCTACCACTTGGTGGCTGAGTTGCTGTTGTTCCCAAACTCTTCCATTTTCTTATTATAAAGCCGACAGTTGACTTTGGAATATTTAGGAGCGAGGAAATGTCACGACTGGATTTGTTGCACAGGTGGCATCCTATGACAGTTCCATGCTGGAAATCACTGAGAGCGGCCCATTTTTTCACAAATGTTTGTAGAAACAGTCTCCATGCCTAAGTGCTTGATTTTATACACCTGTGGCCGGGCCAAGTGATTAGGACACCTGATTCTGATCATTTGGATGGGTGGCCAAATACATTTGGCAATATAGTGTACATTCCTAACTAACTTCATCCAGACATCCATTTTCTACTGCTTGACCCTCTCAGAGTTGCTGGAGCCTATACCAGACAAATCATTTTTTTGGTGGTATTATAAGTTTTTATATTTTTCAAGTGTGACTCTGCCATTATGAATGTCCTCTCTCACACAAGAAGCCTTCCCTACATTTATTTAAAATGCAAATCAAGTCTCTTTCCCATCCTACTTAATGTTTTTGACGACGACTTCTTGTAGTTATTCAGCAAAAACATCCTGTGTGTAAGTGCTCCTTCCTTCTACCTAAATACTTC
Organism: Nerophis lumbriciformis; assembly: GCF_033978685.3. Taxonomy (NCBI): domain Eukaryota; kingdom Metazoa; phylum Chordata; class Actinopteri; order Syngnathiformes; family Syngnathidae; genus Nerophis; species Nerophis lumbriciformis. The sequence continues at coordinate 6,694,198 of NC_084570.2, read as the reverse complement.
CCCGTGCTCATTGTCTGCTCGTGCACCGTAACTCATCTGGACGTGAACTTTTGAAGGAGTTGCATGTAACACGCCGACATAGGTTGGAGCTTGACATGAACAAAGCCTGGCCCGATTAAATGTGGACTGCTGTCATGGCAACAGATGGGCGAGAAAGCCATTAACTACAGGATATCTGGATTTTTTTTTTTTTTCCAACGCAAAACATGGTGCACTCGTTTGAAAGACTTAACCTGCAGAGATGTAGAAATTACAACATGCATTTAATACTTTTTTTTATGCATTGTCCATTTACAGAGAATGGTATATATCTTTTATCTATCCTGTTTGGATAAGAACAAGACTTGTGGAGTTATAATGTAAAGCACAGGTCACAGCTGCAGTTTGCTATATTTGTATCTTCCATTATTACACTTACAGTAACATTGGAGATGTAAAAAAACATTCAACCATGTCTTGAATTTGAACTTTGCGGTTTTTTTTTCGTGCATGCTTCATTGTTATACGTCGTCATTTTATATGAAAAAAGTAATAGTTTTGTGTCCACTACAGTGGAAATGTGGCGTTTTCAGTACCTTAAAAATGACTTCATGTTACCAAAACCACCTTAAACTATTGATTGTACTTTAAAAACATGCACTTTTTACATTAAAAAACCCAATAAATGTAACTGTAGTAAGCATACTTGCCAACCTTGAGACCGATTTCGGGAGGTGGGGGCCCGGGGGAGTGGTCAGGGGTGGGGCGGGGCGTGGTTAAGAGGGGAGGAGTATATTGACAGCTAGAATTCACCAAGTCAAGTATTTCATACATATATATATACACACAGGTAAAAGCCAGTAAATTAGAATATTTTGAAAAACTTGATTTATTTCAGTAATTGCATTCAAAAGGTGTAACTTGTACATTATATTTATTCATTGCACACAGACTGATGCATTCAAATGTTTATTTCATTTAATTTTGATGATTTGAAGTGGCAACAAATGAAAATCCAAAATTCCGTGTGTCACAAAATTAGAATATTACTTAAGGCTAATACAAAAAAGGGATTTTTAGAAATGTTGGCCAACTGAAAAGTATGAAAATGAAAAATATGAGCATGTACAATACTCAATACTTGGTTGGAGCTCCTTTTGCCTCAATTACTGCGTTAATGCGGCGTGGCATGGAGTCGATGAGTTTCTGGCACTGCTCAGGTGTTATGAGAGCCCAGGTTGCTCTGATAGTGGCCTTCAACTCTTCTGCGTTTTTGGGTCTGGCATTCTGCATCTTCCTTTTCACAATACCCCACAGATTTTCTATGGGGCTAAGGTCAGGGGAGTTGGCGGGCCAATTTAGAACAGAAATACCATGGTCCGTAAACCAGGCACGGGTAGATTTTGCGCTGTGTGCAGGCGCCAAGTCCTGTTGGAACTTGAAATCTCCATCTCCATAGAGCAGGTCAGCAGCAGGAAGCATGAAGTGCTCTAAAACTTGCTGGTAGACGGCTGCGTTGACCCTGGATCTCAGGAAACAGAGTGGACCGACACCAGCAGATGACATGGCACCCCAAACCATCACTGATGGTGGAAACTTTACACTAGACTTCAGGCAACGTGGATCCTGTGCCTCTCCTGTCTTCCTCCAGACTCTGGGACTTCGATTTCCAAAGGAAATGCAAAATTTGCATGGTTGGGTGATGGTTTGGGGTGCCAT
>NC_084570.2:6645000-6687500 GCF_033978685.3 Nerophis lumbriciformis | reverse complement strand
AATTGTAAGAGTATCTTGTGTTTTTTTTGTTGATTTAATTAAAAAAAAAAAAAAAAAAAAATTTAAACCCCGATACTGATAATAAAAAAATATTATATATAATTTCCAATATTACATTTTAACGCATTTATCGGCCGATAATATCGGACATCTCTACTTTTTTGTTATGTTCAGTCATCCTCCATACGTGTGGATATCAGCCGTCTGTCCAGTGATTGGCTGGGGATTCGTCCAATAATACATAATGTTGGATATAGAGAACATACAAATCCTTTATTTATTGAATCAAAGATACTGAAATTCCACAACATAGTGAATTTGCAAACAGCTAAAATTATACACAAAGCAAACTATAACCTGCTACCCAAGAATATACAACAATTCTTCTAAAAAAAAAAAAGAGAAATATAATCTCAGAGAAAAATGTAATTTAAAACATTTGTATGCACGTACAACACTTAAGACCTTCAGTATATCAGTATGTGGAATCAAATTATGGAACAATGTACTATGATCCACTTCAAGAAACTCTTCCAACTTAGTGTTTACAAAGTACAAAGAAGAAGAACCATGATAAACATTCTGAATTTATGTCATCCATCCATTCTTTCATTCTCAAAATAATCTTACATATCTCATCATATGAAATATGACTTACCGTATTTTTCGGACTATAAGTCGCAGTTTTTTTCATAGTTTGGCCGGCTTTGTGCGACTTATACTCAGGAGCGACTTATGTGTGAAATTATTAACACGTTACCGTAAAATATCAGATAATATTATTTAGCTCATTCACGTAAGAGACTAGACCAGGGGTCGGCAACCCGCGGCTCTTTAGCGCCGCCCTAGTGGCTCTCTGGAGCTTTTTCAAAAATGTATGAAAAATGGAAAAAAATGAGGGGAAAAAATTAAAGTTTTGTTTTAATATGGTTTCTGTAGGAGGACAAACATGACACAAACCTCCCTAATTGTTATAAATCACACTGTTTGTATTAAACATGCTTCACTGATTCGAGTATTTGGCGAGCGCCGTTGTGTCCTACTAATTTTGGCAGTCCTTGAACTCACCGTAGTTTGTTTACATGTACAACTTTCTCCGACGTGTTTTATGCCACTTCTTTTTCTGTCTCATTTTGTCCACCAAACATTTAATGTTGTGCGTGAATGCACGAAGGTGAGTTTTGTTGATGTTATTGACTTGTTGGAGTGCTAATCAGGAATATTTGGTCACTGCATGACTGCAAGCTAATCGATGCTAACATGCTATTTAGGCTAGCTATATGTACATATTGCATCATTAAGCCTCATTTGTAGCTATATTTGAGGTCATTTAGTTTCCTTTAAGTCCTCTTAATTCAATTTATATCTCATGACACACTATCTGTACGTAATATGGCTTTTAATTTTTTACGGCTCCAGACAGATTTGTTGGATTGGCTATGTGCAAGACCTCAATAAAGCCACAATTTGCAACTAATCGCCGGACTCGTCATTTACCCTGGAGTCCGGAGCTGTGGAGACCCACTGCCGGTTAGAGTCAAGGGTGTTTACCCCGAGAATACATCGGCCCTGGAGGAGTGTCTAACCTGCGCTCCTCGACTACGGTCTGGGAGCCGGAAGCAGGAAAGGTGCAACACATGTTTGACGTGTTGTCAGACGCAGCTGCTGAACAATGTCGGCAAACCTCCGTCCTCCATTGTTGTATCGCGCAGCCAAAGTGTTCCCAAACGGGAGATCTTAACGAGGCAGGAGGGTCTTCCAGCTCTGTCTTTTACATGTTGTCCTAGCCCGGTCGCTGCTAGCACGTGTACTCGTTCAAACATCCGAACCGAACCCCCCGTACCGAAACGGTTCAATACAAATACACGTACCGTTACACCCCTAATATACTATATGCATATATTAATAAATATACAAATACAAAATGTGACATACAAATACATGAATAAATAATTTGGATGAATAAAGGCGTATTTGTAAATATATTTTTGAGATTTGAAAATATATACAAATAAAATGTATAAATATAAAAATGTGACATACAAATAAATCAAGAATTTGTATAAATAAACGTGTGTTTGTAAATATATTTTTGAGATTTGAATATGCTTGATTTTGTATTTGTATTTATATTGAATTTTCATTTTTGCTTTAGTGTCTGAGACATTCCTCCCGCAAACCAGATGCACAAATAAATGTGACCTACACACTTCCCTGAACAACCAGCAGAGGGCCCTGCAGCCTGATAAGAGATCAGTACCTACATCGGGACAAGGTCATTAAAGTTTAATGATTAAACGGCATTGATACAATAAAATAAGCAGCTAGCACGGTTTTTCAGATTAACTGGATAAATTCGCATTAGCTAATACAACGCTAACGTTAGCTAGCTCAGGCCCGTTGTGCGTTCTCTCTGTAAAGACGTGGATTGTTTTTGTGCAGAGAGCTCCGGGCATTTTGCATACTATGCATATAATGCTCTGTGACCCAGACCGCTCTGGCTGCAGTGCACTCTGCTGGTTGTTCAGGGGAGTGTGTAGGTCACATTTATTTGTGCATCTGGTTTGTGGGAGGAATGTCTCATCGACACAATAGCACAAAAGCGATCCACATATGTAAATTCAATACAAAATACAAAATCAAGCATTTTTAGATTCAAATCTCAAAAATATATTTACAAATACACGTTTATTTATACAAATTCTGGATTTTTTTTGTATGTCACATGTTTACATGTATATATATTTTCAAATCTCAAAAATATATTTACAAATACACGTTTGTTTATACAAATTATTCATTTATTTGTATATCACATTTGTATTTGTAAATTTATTAATATATGCATAGGTATTAATATCACATATATAAATTGATTTGAGACAATTCTACTTCCATATTCTGATCGCTAATCAGAGAACTAGAATATGCCCGCCAGCCGTTTGACCGACAAAGGTTACTGTCTGTTTGTTATTGCAAAAACCAGCAAGCTATTTGTTGTACTGCTTTGCATTTCTTTGTTTTGCTTATGTCAAGCCTGCTTATGCTTTTGCTCACTTCCCTATTGCACACCTCTGTGTTATTGGTAATTATTAAAAGACTCTGACCTGCACGTCGCCGCCTGTCTCACGCAACCTGAGGTCACAATTACCGCAGTGATGCGTGTTCGTGACAATTGGGTTTCTAAAAGATAGAAATTGGGTGCCTAGTCTGTAGTTTGAGCATTCATGTCCACTGTGGTGGACATGAGGACTTACTACAACAACAACTACTACTACTACTACTACATTGTGAGCAAAAATAAACAAGTATGGGCTTGCATCTAAAACCGCTGATATAAGCATTCCGATTCAGTGTGTTTACTTGCGCAGAGCTGGACAGCCTGTTAACATCTAAATGTCCTCCAATAAACACACAAGTTTGGTCTTTTCTTGTATGTCAGTCAAGTCATTTTACAAAAAGGTAAACATGGTAGGATATAGGCTACTAGCAGCTACACAGCAGCTAAGCACACAATAGCACAGAAGCTAGACGTACGTAATAAGTGTCCTTAATTGGACAATATTGCAGTATAAAACATTTGTCAATATAAACATGCATCAAATAATTAGATGGGCAGGTTGGGAGTTCAAACCAAAGACTATAAAAATGGGACCCATTACCTCCCTGCTTGGCACTCAGCATCAAGGGTTGGAATTGGGGGTTAAATCACCAAAAATTATTCCTGGGCGCGGCCACCGCTGCTGCTCACTGCTCCCCTCACCTCCCAGGGGGTGATCAAGGGTGATGGGTCAAATGCAGAGAATAATTTCGCCACACCTCTTGTGTGTGTGACAATCATTGGTACTTCAACTTTAGTCATATAAATCCTCCAAGGCAAAAGTGTCCAGTAACAAACGTGTCCACATCATCCAAATTACGGCATCATGAGCATAAGTTAATCGAGTATTGTGACCACAAGGTGTTGCCAGAAAAACTATTACCACTTCACTCCAATTTAAAGACAGCACAAGTCTATTTATATACAGGTAATAATAAATAGGTGAGTGTTTTTTCATACCTACCATTGTTACTTGGTTCAGTAATGTCACTTGATCAAACCTTTTCCAACACACCACACTACAAAATCAATATCGGTATTGGCCGATACTTAAGGCTCTATCGGTATAGTATCGAATATATATTTACTGCTACTACTACCCATGCGTTAAATTATGAAAATATTTTTTTGACGGAAAAGTGTATGTAAAATGAAGAATAAAAACTGATTGTTGAATTATTCTTGTTAAAAGTGTTGCCTAAAGTCTACAAAATAACTGGATAGAAAGAGAGAAAGAGAGAGAGTTATATTTCTTATATAAAATATATCTTGTTCAAAACAATAAAAGTAGATGGCCAAAATAATTATTAACACAAATTTTCTGACCAAGAACATTATTGTGCCATATTGTTTTCACCCAAGATGATGATTTATTGCAATGAAATATTTTTCATGGTCTATACTATATATAAGTGTGTGGAGGGGGGGCGTGGCCTGTGGACCTGCAGCGAAGCGGGGTGTGCCAGGACCGGCTTCGAGATCAGCGACAGGTGCGTAGATGGCCCACCTGGGTCTGGTTATCTAATCACCTGTCACTCTGTTAAAAGGCAGCAGCCGGGGAGGAGAGAGGGGGTGGAGCTGGAGCCCCCCTCCACACAGTGTATTTGCATTGTAAGTGTAAGTCCTGTTTAGGCTTAAAAGTGGGTTGTAAATGACATCAGTGTCACATTGTTGAGGTTGCATAAACTCTAAAAGGGGTCATACTGTGATTTTTTTTTCTATATTCAAACACTTCCTTATAACTCTATGCTTAAGGGCCGTTGATATAAATTATTGTCAATTGTGCTGAAATGGTATTTTTGTAGCTGTGTGTGTTGACTATATCAGTGTTGTGTTCAGACTCGGCCTGCTGACTGCCGAGGCCGAACACCGCCGTGACGCAGACAGAGCAGAAACAAGGCGATATGACCTAGGTCACCAAATTTTTTATTTATTCTATAATCATATATTGTGTCTAACTGGAGTTGTCGAGATTACCCCCTTCCCTCAGCGACAGCTTCAGTGATGTAATAGGGCCCTTCCAAATACCGTATTTTCCGCACTATTAGCCGCACCTAAAAACCACAAATTTACTCAAAAGCTGACAGTGCGGCTTATAACCCGGTGCGCTTTATATATGGATTAATATTAAGATTCATTTTCATAAAGTTTCGGTCTCGCAACTACGGTAAACAGCCGCCATCTTTTTTCCCCGTAGAAGAGGAAGTGCTTCTTCTTCTACGCAAGCAATCGCCAAGGTAAGCACCCGCCCCCATAGAACAGGAAGCGCTTCTTCTTCTACTGTAAGCAACCACCCGCCCGCGTAGAAGAAGAAGAAGCGCGCGGATATTACGTTTCATTTCCTTTGTGTGTTTACATCTGTAAAGACCACAAAATGGCTCCTACTAAGCGACAGGTTTCCGGTTCATGAAAAGACGCAATCTCTCCATCCGCACACGGACTACTATTTCACAGCAACTGCCTAAAGACTTTCAAGAAAAGCTGGCTACTTTCCGTGCATATTGTAAAAACAAGATAGCTGGAAAAAAGATCCGGCCAGAGAACATTATCAACATGGACGAGGTTCCACTGACTTTTGATATTCCTGTGAACCGCACTGTGGATACAACGGGAGCACGTACGGTGAATATTCGCACCACAGGGAATGAGAAGTCATCCTTCACTGTGGTTCTAGCTTGCCATGCTAATGGCCAGAAACTTCCACCCATGGTGATATTCAAAAGGAAGACCTTGCCAAAAGAGACCTTTCCAGCCGGCGTCATCATAAAAGCTAACTCGAAGGGATGGATAGATGAAGAAAAGATGAGCGAGTGGTTAAGGTAAGTTTACGCGAAGAGGCCGGGTGGCTTTTTTCACGCAGCTCCGTCCATGTTGATATACGACTCCATGCGCGCCCACATCACGCTGGTTTTTAATATATTATTAAAGTTTGACTGACCTATCTGACTGTTTTTTTGACATTCCTTTAGCGCAGTTAGATGCGGCTTATAACACGGGGCGGCTTATATGTGGACAAAGTTTTGAAATATGCCGTTCATTGAAGGCGCGGCTTATAACCCAGGGCGCCTTATGGTGCGGAAAATACGGTAAATAGAAGCGCGCGGGCTTGACTTTTAGAACGTAGTTTTGATCTGTAACTACAAACCCCGTTTCCATATGAGTTGGGAAATTGTGTTAGATGTAAATATAAACGGAATACAATGATTTGCAAATCATTTTCAACCCATATTCAGTTGAATATGCTACAAAGATAAACACTTTTTTTTTGCAAATAATCATTAACTTTAGAATTTGATGCCAGAAGTTGGGAAAGGTGGCAATAAATACTGATAAAGTTGAGGAATGCTCATCAAACACTTATTTGGAACATCCCACAGGTGAACAGGCAAATTGGGAACAGGTGGGTGCCATGATTGGGTATAAAAGTAGATTCCATGAAATGCTCAGTCATTCACAAACAAGGATGGGGCGAGGGTCACCACTTTGTCAACAAATGCGTGAGCAAATCGATGAATAGTTAAAGAAAAACCTTTCTCAACCAGCTATTGCAAGGAATTTAGGGATTTCACCATCTACGGTCCGTAATATCATCAAAGGGTTCAGAGAATCTGGAGAAATCACTGCACGTAAGCAGCTAAGCCCGTGACTTTCGATCCCTCAGGCTGTACTGCATCAACAAGCGACATCAGTGTGTAAAGGATATCACTACATGGGCTCAGGAACACTTCAGAAACCCACTGTCAGTAACTACAGTTGGTCGCTACATCTGTAAGTGCAAGTTAAAACTCTCCTATGCAAGGCGAAAACCGTTTATCAACAACACCCAGAAACGCCGTCGGCTTCGCTGGGCCTGAGCTCATCTAAGATGGACTGATACAAAGTGGAAAAGTGTTCTGAGGTCTGACGAGTCCACATTTAAAATTGTTTTTGGAAACTGTGGACGTCGTGTCCTCTGGACCAAAGAGGAAAAGAACCATCCGGATTGTTATAGGCGCAAAGTTGAAAAGCCAGCATCTGTGATGGTATGGGGGTGTATTAGTGCCCAAAACATGGGTAACTTACACATCTGTGAAGGCACCATTAATGCTGAAAGGTACATACAGGTTTTGGAGCAACATATGTTGCCATCCAAGCAACGTTACCATGGACGCCCCTGCTTATTTCAGCAAGATAATGCCAAGCCACGTGTTACATCATTGTGGCTTCATAGTAAAAGAGTGCGGGTACTAGACTGGCCTGCCTGTAGTCCAGACCTGTCTCCCATTGAAAATGTGTGGCGCATTATGAAGCCTAAAATACCACAACGAAGACCCCCGGACTGTTGAGCAACTTAAGCTGTCCATCAAGCAAGAATGGGAAAGAATTCCACCTGAGAAGCTTAAAACATGTGTCTCCTCAGTTCCCAAACGTTTACAGAGTGTTGTTAAAGGGAAAGGCAACATAGTGGTGAACATGCCCTTTCCCAACTACTTTGGCACGTGTTGCAGCCATGAAATTCTAAGTTAATTTGCAAAAAAAAAAAAAAGTTTATGAGTTCGAACATCAAATATGTTGTCTATGTAGTGCATTCAATTGAATATGGGTTGGAAAGGATTTGCAAATCATTGTATTCCGTTTATATTTACATCTAACACAATCTCCCAACTCATATGGAAACAGGGTTTGTAGAATACAGCCCAAAACATGTGTCTCCTCGAGCTAAAGTGAACTCTGTCTCTGTATGATTCCTTGCTTCTTGTCTGATTAATAGATGTCATCCGTGTTTGAACTATGGTTAATGTAAATAATCAGTGTCACTTGGGTGTCCCGCAGGGTTACCACACGTTGCCGGTAGGTGAAGCTGGTCCGCTTTGCCCATCGCCCCTCCCCTCCGGACGATGAACAAAGACGAGGAGCACCTGATCTACGCCATCACCGTCCCGCTGTCGACCTCCATCATTCTGGCCAACCTCCTCATCATCTCGGGCATCTTGTGCAACCGCCAGCTCCACAACACGCCCAACTACTTCTTCGTGAGCCTGCTGGTGGCGGACATGTGCACGGGCGTGGCGCTGCCTTTCATACCCCTGATGGCGCTCAACCGGGAGTTGAGCTTCGGCTCCTGTCTGGCCGTGCACATTTTCCCAAACTTCCTCTTCCTGGCGTTCCTCCTCAACTTGGTCATGGTCCACTACGAGCGGTACATCTGCATCGTGGAGCCGCTGCACTACAGCAACTTGTGGATGCATCGCAGTTTCCCCCTGGCGTTGTTGCTGGTGTGGGCGCCGCCGCTTCTCTACGCGTCCCTGCCGGCTTTTGGTTGGAACAACTGGGACGGTCCGGACTGGAACGGCTGCTGTGCCCGAGGCCCAAAGTGGACCGCCGTGTCCAGCTGTTCCACCAACGTGACCGTGTGCTGCTCGTATCGACGCGTGTTCCCCAACGCCTTCCTCTACCTGGAAGTGTACGGCCTGGTCTTGCCCGCCATTCTCACCATCGCCGCCATGACGGGCCGCGTGTTGTGGATCACCCAGGGTCAGCTGAGGGACATCTGCCGCCTCCATCGCTCCGTGGAGCGCGGTCAGGCCTCGGACCGGGAGCACAGGCTCAACCTGCGCTACGCTCGCTGCGTGGTGGCCGTGTCGCTGACCTTCCTGGCGTGCTGGGTGCCGTACCTCATCTACATGCACGTGTGCATGGCCTTGCTGATGAGCGACACCAAGTGGAGTTCCACCACCCACATCGTGCTCTCGTGCACCGGCATCGGGAGCATGGCGGTGGTGCCGCTGGTGCTGGGCCTCGCCAACAAGCAGTACACGGAACCGGCGTGCAAGCTGCTCCTCAAACTTCGAGACCGGTTGAGGCGGAGCGAGCAGACGTCCAGTGAGTCTGCGGTCTGAACCCATCCATCCATCAAATCTTCTTCCGCTTATTCGAGGTCGGGTCGCGGGGGCAGCAGCCTAAGCAGGGAAGCCCAGACTTCCCTCTCCCCAACCACTTCGTCCAGCTCTTCCCGGGGGATCCTGAGGCGTTCCCAGGCCAGCCGGGAGACATAGTCTTCCCAACGTGTCCTGGGTCTTCCCCGTGGCCTCCTACCTGTCGGACGTGCCCTAAACACCTCCCTAGGGAGGCGTTCGGGTGGCATCCTGACCAGATGCTCGAATCACCTCATCTGGCACCTCTCAGATGCTCGAACCACCTCATCTGGCTCCTCTCTGAACCAACATCAATAATTAGGAACCGTGTGGTTCTTCAACCTGTACTAGGGGTGGGCTGTTCTGTTCCCATCAATCGGCCGCTCATCGGTATCGCATACTTGCCAACCGAATTTGGGAGATGGGAGGGGAGGGGGGTTGAGGTGGGCGGGGCCAGAGGGGCGTAACCCTGTAAGACCCGAATATAGAAAAACCTAAAAAAAAATTTTTTTGACCTTTCAGATGTTGTAGGAGGCATTTGATGCAGAAATCGAAGAGTTTAAAAAAAATGTTTATGTATGTTTGGACAAATGTGACAAATGATTTAATGGCTCTAATTATCATACTAAAAGGAAAACATTCAGGAACATTCCACACATTCAGGAACATTCCTTCCCCCAGAACTGAATTGTCTGTTGATATCCTCTTTGTGGACAAAGTCATGGAATTTTAGGTCAGGCTGATCAATTAACTAAATTTTTTTTAGAGATAAAACTTTTAGTCAAATTTGACCAGAACACAACACAAGGGTAGAATGTATAATATCCATGTATAGAGAAAATATTTCAGGCAGTAAAGTAGTGGAGGGAATACAACCTGTTTGAGCCCACTGCAACAAGCCAGCTATTACTACCACATTCACCCAGTGTTGTATAATTGCAACAATTATATAACAAGCTCTAAATTAAATTTGATGCATCTGTTCCACAATAACTACATATGTACATGCTCTAGACATTGTAATAACAACCAATAAAAATATAAAAGACATTTTATTTACTTGAATCTGGTGAATCCAGTCCAATGAAACAAATAGATGTTGTTGGAAGGAAAACATGAGAGGTTGTGCAAGTTCATGGCCAGAAGGTGTGAGTTATGAACAAATGTACAATCCAATATTGTAAATGTGGTAAAAAAAATAAAAAATAATAATTATAACAGATTGTTTTTTAGGATGGTTAAAGGTAACGTTGTAATTTTACAAAAAGGGGTGTTACAGGGTTAAGGGAGGAGGAATATATTTATAGCTAGAATTCACTGAAATTCAAATATTTCTTATATATATATATATATATATATATATATATATATATATATATATATATATATATATATATATATATATATATATATATATATATATATATATATATATATATATATATATATATTAGGGATGTTCGATAATGGCTTTTTGCCGATATCCGATATTCCGATATTGTCCAACTCTTTAATTACCGATACCGATATCGACCGATACCGATATAAACCGATATATACAGTCGTGGAATTAACACATTATTATGCCTAATTTGGACAACCAGGTATGGTGAAGGTACTTTTTTTTTTAAATTATAAAATAAAATAAGATAGATGAATTAAAAACATTTTCTTGAATAAAAAAGAAAGTAAAACAATATAAAAACAGTTACATAGAAACTTGTAATTAATGAAAATTAGTAAAATTAACTGTTAAAGGTTAGTACTATTAGTGGACCAGCAGCACGCACAATCATGTGTGCTTACGGACTGTATCCCTTGCAGACTGTATTGATATATATTGACATATAATGTAGGAACCAGAATATTAATAACAGAAAGAAACAACCCTTTTGTGTGAATGAGTGTAAATGGGGAAGAAGGTTTTTTGGGTTGGTGCACTAATTGTAAGTGTATCTTGTGTTTTTTATGTTGATTTAATTAAAAAAAAAAAAAAAAAAAAACAATACCGATAATAAAAAAATGATACAGATAATTTCCGATATTAAATTTTAACGCATTTATCGGCCGATATCGACAGGCCGATATTATCGGACATCTCTACTATATATATATATATATATACACATACACATACACATATATAAATAAAAGAAATACTTAACTTTCAGTGAATTCTATATATATATATATATATATATATATATATATATATATATATATATATATATATATATATATATATATATACATAATTCACTGAAAGTTAAGTATTCTTTGATTTATATATATATATATATATATATATATATATATATATATATATAATTCACTGAAAGTTAAGTATTTCTTTTATTTATATATATATATAAATAAAACAAATACTTGAATTTCAGTGTTCATTTATTTACACATATACACACACATAAAAGTCTGATCTACAAAGTGTGCAGGCAGCATACCCCTTCCCCTTCGAGCTGTCCTGGATGAACTGAAATTATTTTTTCCAATCATTTTGGAACTTGCAAGCGTACTTCTTAACTCGTCGTCGCCATGTCTCTTCTTCGTTCTTCTGCTTCGTCTCTGTTATGTTTTTGGACATTACTACTTGCCGTAGTTTTGAAGCAATACATGATGGGAATCCGGATGTTGTGTGTCAGTGTATTAACGTGCCGGCTGGAATAAACACACGCTGAGAAATAGCTCCGTGCCTGCCTACTTTATGGGTTATGGATAAACTTATGGATAACGGAGACATATATAATAGTCTCCTTTTCAGGTGAGAGAGGACGCTAAAAGGCAGTGCCTTTAAGGCACGCACCCAATATTGTTGTCCAGGAGATTTTCGGGAGGGGCACTGAAAATCGGGAGTCTCCCGGGAAAATCGGGAAGGGTTGGCAAGTATGCGGTATCGGACGATTTTCGTGAAATTTTAATGCCTTTTAAAGCCGAACGCAAATGCTGATCTTCTTTGGCTGACAAGCTAATTATGTGTCTCCATCCACAGTGTGGAGCCGCTCCCCTAAACTAATCTTAATCACCTTCATTACGGCAAATAAAACTGCATTTCTTAGTATGATGCAGTGTTGGCGCTAGGAATGTTCAAAATGGCCCCATCAAGTCATAAAAATGGGGCCCCGCAGTAAATGTTTGGGGTCCCACTTTTTTTGTAAAAGCTTTGAAAAGAAATTATAAATGTATGCATTATCCTGTTATGTCTCACATTCTATATTGTGTTTTGGAAAAAAGGTTGTCATAAATGGTAATTCATTTAAAAAAATAATACAAAAGAAAACACATTTTTATGCATATTTAAATGTATTCAGTTATAAACATTCATTCACTTTCTTCTTTCCTTCATGGATCGAAACTTTACCGCTGCTGGTAGTTTTTTCTATGTTTTTATTTAATAAAGTGTAGGTGTATTTATTTCAGTATAAAAGTGTAAAAAGTGTTTTGCTTCGGTCATGAAACTATTATATTGGTGTGCCAGGGCATACATACATTATTTATTTAACGCTTAAATCTCTAGAGTCTACATCAACTTCACATCTATCCCTCAAATCTAAGTTGTTGTTTGTTTGTTTGTTTTTAAATGTTTTTTTGTTTGTTTTCTGCCCTTTTTGTCAAAGAAAACTATGTTTTTTTTATGGCAAACACACAAAATATGCAAAATCTTCCACAAAAACTATTAATCCAAGTGGAATATTTGATGTGAAGTAATTGGAGCCTTGGATAGGTCAATTATTTAAAAAATATATATATTTAGGGTATAATGAATTCAAATTAAACAAACCATAAATCACATATGCAATCAATCTGACTTAGGCTAAGCCTCTGCACCTATAACCCTCACACGCCTGAATAAATGACTAAAACGTACCTTTACATTGGCACAAGTTTACGGTGGGGAAAAACAGTGATAAATAGTGCGCTATAGCTTGCACTCCTCCCTATTATGACATTAGTAAAAAAGCAATACAATTCAACAAATACATCAATAATGAACACTAAAATATCATCTGAAAATACACATTAGGGTTGTACGGTATACCGGTGTTAGTATAGTATTACCTACACACCGTAGCTTACCATGAATTGATTAACGTGGACCCCGACTTAAACAAGTTGAAAAACTTATTCGGGTGTTCCCATTTAGTGGTCAATTGTACGGAATATGTACTGTACTGTGCAATCTACTAATAAAAGTTGCAAATCAATCAATCAGAAAGCTCACCGGTGTCACAATGTAAACAAACGCGATTGGTGGATCTACACCTAACATCCACTGTAATGATACCAAGTACAGGAACATATCTCGTCAATACTACTATGATTACGTCAATATTTTTTGGCATCACAACATCTTTTGTTTAAAAAAAAAATACATATTATGTATATAAACTCAGGAAATATGTCCCTGGACACATGAGAACTTTGAATATGACCAATGTATGATCCTGTAACGACTTGGTATCGGATTGATACCCAAATTTGTGGTATGATCCAAAACTAATGTAAAGAATCAAACAACAGAAGAATAAATGATTATTACATTTTAACAGAAGTGTATATAGAACATGTTAAAAGAGAAAGTAAGCAGATATTAACAGTAAATGAACAAGTACCGTACATTAATAATTAATTTTCTACCACTTGTCTAATAATTTTGACAAAAAGGTAAATAGATAGGTCTTTGTTGTCATTGCACAAGTACAACAAAACTTTGTTTTCAGCACAAATCCGTTCAAGATTAGACAAATAAACAGTGTACAGGGTTACAGAACAGGAACGCTGATGGGTTGCCACAAGGTGCCCCGTAAAAGATGGGGAATAAGGTAAAACGCTGGGGAAGGATGATTAAAAAAATACAATCTAGACTGAGCTCCTAAGGGGGCCCAGTCTGGAGTGGGGAAAAAATAAAACCTCCATAGCAAAGCACATATACATATTACAACGTACATCTCGAGATATCTAGCAACAGAGGGAAGGGAGTGCGGGGTCATGGTGTTTGGCCGCAGCTCTCGGCGCTGACCATCCTTCCATCACCCCTATGGGATTTGTGTCGAGGGCGTTGGGTTTTTGTGGATGGATGTTTGTGTGTAAGCCTACAGTGTCTCTCTGTTCCGCGGGCTTGATCTTGTGCAATAGAATGGAAAATAATATAATAATAATGTTACTGCATATGTCAGCAGACTAAATTAAGAGTCTTTGTTTGCTTGCTTACTAATAAAAAGATACGTTGTCTAGTATGTTCACTATTTTATTTAAGGACAAACATGCAATAAGAAACATGTTGAAAGGAACGTAAGATTTTTTTGTTAAAATAAAGCCAATAATACCATTTTTTGTGGTTCCCTTTATTTAGAAAAGTATCGAAAAGTACCAAAAGCTATCGAAATAATTTTGGTACCGGTACCAAAATATTGGTATCGAGACAACACTAATACACATTATCAAAATAAAGTTCAATACCTTTTAAAACCAGGCCTGCCAGCTAAAACTGGAGACTTGAGACTTTGATTGATTGATTGATTGAAACTATTATTAGTAGATTGCACAGTACCAGGGGCGTCACTAGCTTTTAAGGACAGGGGGGGGCTTAGCCCCCAGGAGATGCACAGGACGCAAGCGAACGTAGCGCATGAGCACAAAACTTCACAAACGGCTAACAAAGACTTAGAAATTATTCATTGTTATTATTATTATTTTAAAAAAATGCACGGGATGAAATGGTCCCCGGGACGATGGCTTTTAACCATTTTTTTACTTTTTCTTTTTATGTATTTATTCATTTTACATTTTATATTAAATGTCTTGGTTTTTCCTCCCTCAGAACATCCTATGAAATGTTTAACAAGCCATCCTATAATAATACAACAGCTATTAATGTAACAATACAATAAAACAAATATATTTAATGATGTTTTTTCATTATTTTAACAATATGCTAATGTATATTACTTTATATAGATTCTACAAGAGTGATGTGGGCATTTTTTTTATATGAACAAGTCCAAGGACCGCAAGCAAGGTTGCAGAGAAAATGCGGACTGGATTTTGAGTGATGTTGGAATTTTCTATATGAACAAGTGGAATGGATTGGATACCGACACACTAAAGGGGCTCTCTACCTTACGCTATGAAATGAGGGGAAACTGAGTGAATAATGACAGGTTATATCAGTGGTTCTCAACCTTTTTTCAGTGATGCACCCCCTGTGAACATTTTTATAATTCAAGTACCCCCTAATCAGAGCAAAGCATTTTTGGTTGAAAAAAAAGAGATGAAGTAAAATACAGCACTATGTCATCAGTTTCTGATTTATTAAATTGTATAACAGCGCAAAACATTGCTCATTTGTTGTGGTCTTTCTTGAACTATTTGGAAAAAAATATATAAAAATAACTAAAAACTTGTTGAAAAATAAACAAGTGATTCAATTATTAATAAAGATTTCTACACATAGAAGTAATCATCAACTTAAAGTGCCCTCTTTGGGGATTGTAATAGAGATCCATCTGGATTCATGAACTTAATTTTAAACATTTCTTCACAAAAAAATAAATCTTTAACATCAATATTTATGGAACATGTCCACAAAAAATCTAACTGTCAACACTGAATATTGCATTTCTTTTCACAGTTCTTTTTGACAGACATTTAAAAAAAATCTCACGTACCCCTTGGCATACCTTCAAGGAACCCCAGGGGTACGCGTACCCCCATTTGAGAACCACTGGATTATATGATTATTTATTTAAACTCATATTCGAGCCACTTTATAATGAATATGTCGGCATGTATTTGTAAAAAAAAAATAAAAAAAAATAAAAAATAATAAACACCAAATTATTTAGGGGGGCTTAAGAATATTTTAGGGGGGCTTGAGCCCCCCTAAAATAGGCCCAACAACGCCAATGCACAGTATAATACATATTCCGTACAATTGACCACTAAATGGTAACACCTGAATAAGTTTTTCAACTTGTTTAAGTCGGGGTCCACGTAAATCAATTCATGGTAACCTGACCGGATAACCCAACAAAAGGTCATTCCTAAAAGCTACCCCTACCACAATATCAGGCAGGCACAAAACTCCACACTTCTACCAGGGTATTGGGTTTCTAGTTCACACTATAAAAGGGGTATGTGCATTATTATTCCAATGTAGTGGCTGCAAACATCAAACAAAACTCATAAAACCAAAATCAACACCTACCTGGTAGCTAGCAGGTCTGCTCACCAAACACTCATAGTCAGGCTTTGGGGCAAAGGGAAGGCCAAAGGGCTTCTTCTCCTATTTATAGCCTCACCAGGGTGTTCTAGCACCCCCTACCTGTCACACAGGTAAGAATATATATTTCAATTCTGCAAAGCAAGGCAAAAAAAATACAACAACTTAGACTTTTTCAACTTTTCTTTAAAAGCCTAACCAGGGACAAGGGTTGCAAATTAGCCTGTAGCTAGAAGTCTTATGTACTTTGACATCGGTTACCTGTGGGTAGCAATGTTTCATTGTGCTGTCCCTGTCAAGTAAATACATCAATAAAATACCGTATTTTCCGCACTATAAGGCGCACCTTCAATGAATGGCCTATTTTAAAACTTTGTTCATATATAAGGCGCACCGCATTATAAGGCGCATAGAATGGACGCTACAGTAGAGGCTGGGGTTACGTTATGCATCCCGTAGTTGCGAGACCTGTTGTGGCTCAATATTGGTCCATATATAAGGCGCACCGGATTATAAAGCGCACTGTCAGCTTTTGAGAAAATTGGAGGTTTTTAGGTGCGCCTTATATTGCGGAAAATACGGTAAATGAATAGACTCGTCGCGAGTTTCCGAGTTCTCAGTCGAAGTTTCAACTGGAACGCCCTTCGAAGTCGGATTTCCGAATCAGTAAGTCGGAACATTCTCACCACCCCCAAGTTTGTTTCAAAGATGGCTCCTCTGGATGTAAACAATCATATCTGCTTCTATCATATCCGTTATGGGCACTTCTACCTGCTCAGTGGCCTTGTGGTTGGAGTGTCCGCCCTGAGATCGGTAGGTCGTAAGTAAGGATGTCTGATAATATCGGACTGCCGATATTATCGGGCCGATAAATGCTTTAAAATGTAATATCGGAATTTATCGGCATCGGTTTCAAAGAGTAAAATTGATGACTTTTTAAAACGCCGCTGTGTACACGGACGCAGGGAGAAGTACAGAGCGCCAATAAACCTTAAAGGCACTGCCTTTGCGTGCCGGCCCAGTCACATAATATCTACAGCTTTTCACACACACAAGTGGATGCAAGGCATACTTGATCAACAGCCATACAGGTCACACTGAGGGTGGCCATATAAACAACTTTAACACTGTTACAAATATGCGCCACACTGTGAACCCACACCAAACAAGAATGACAAACACTTTTCGGGAGAACATCCGCACCGTAACACAACAGGACAAATACCCAGAACCCCTTGCAGCACTAACTCTTCCGGGACAGTACAATATACACCCCCGCTACTCCCTACCCCCCCACCTCAACCCCGCCCACCCCCCACCTCAACCTCCTCATGCTCTCTCAGGGAGAGCATGTCCCAAATTCCAAGCTGCTGTTTTGAGGCATGTTAAAAAAAAATAATGCACTTTGTGACTTCAATAATAAATATGGCAGTGCCATGTTGGCATTTTTTTTAAGGATGTCCGATAATGGCTTTTTGCTGATATCCGATATTCCGATTTTGTCCAACTCTTTAATTACCGATACCGATATCAACCGATACCGATATATACAGTCGTGGAATTAACACATTATTATGCCTATTTTGGACAACCAGGTATGGTGAAGATAAGGTACTTTTTTTTAAAAATTGATAAAATAAGATAAATAAATTAAACACATTTTCTTCAATAAAAAAGAAAGTAAAACAATATAAAAACAGTTACATAGAAACTAGTATTTAATGAAAATGAGTAAAATTAACTGTTAAAGGTTAGTACTATTAGTGGACCAGCAGCACGCACAATCATGTGTGCTTACGGACTGTATCCCTTGCAGACTGTATTGATATATATTGATATATAATGTAGGAACCAGAATATTAATAACAGAAAGAAACAACCCTTTTGTGTGAATGAGTGTAAATGAGGGAGGGAGGTTTTTTGGGTTGGTGCACTAATTGTAAGTGTATCTTGTGTTTTTTATGTTGATTTAATAAAAAAAAGAAAAAACGATACCGATAATTAAAAAAACAGATACCGATAATTTCCGATATTACATTTTAACGCATTTATCGGTCGATAATATCGGCAGGCCTATATTATCGGACATCTCAAATTTTTTTCCATAACTTGAGTTGATTTATTTTGGAAAACCTTGTTACATTGTTTAATGCATCCAGCGGGGCATCACAACAAAATGAGGCATAATAATGTGTTAATTCCACGACTGTATATATCGATATCGGTTGATATCGAAATCGGTAATTAAGAGTTGGTCAATATCGGAATATCAGCAAAAAAGCCATTATCGGACATCTCTAGTCGTAAGTTGAAACCCCGGCCGAGTCATACCAAAGACTATAAAAATGTGACCCATTATCTCCCTGCTTGACACTCAGCATCAAGGGTTGGAATTGGGGGTTAAATCCCCAAAAATGATTCCGGAGCGCTGCCATCGCTGATGCTCACTGCTCCCCTCACCTCCTAGGGGGTGAACATGGGGATGGGTCAAATGCAGAGGGTAATTTAACCACACCTAGTGTGTGTGCGTGACTATCGTTGGGACTTTAACTTTTAACTTTAACTTCTAAATAGTTCTTATGGCGGTAAATCAGACTTATACAATGTAATGTTGTACGTTTATGGTAACGACACTGAAGTGTAAACCACATTCATTTCATGTGAATATACACTAGCAATATCGTCTGTGTTGTCACTCCATAGACCATGTTTGAGGGTTGCAGAAAGAGTGCACAATTTCCCGAAAGTTGTTTGCATTCAGACAAGGCGAGCACAACGTAGCCATCTTGATTCCCGATCTCCTACCTGGAACGCTCACAACTCGGATGTGACGTCATTCCCAGCTCCCACTTCCAACTTCTGAGGTGAATGGAACGCAGCGTGAGGCCGGGTGACCAAAGAACATAAAGGGTGGTGATTACTAAGGAGACAGGTGGGACCGCTCATCATAAACTGATGACAGGTGTGTCCACTCAGTGCCCAAAGCAACAAGAAAAGTAAAGAGAGGAAGGAGCGCCGAGGACAAAACAGAACACTAAACTGCGAAAAATAACCAAAACACAAAGCCAGACATGACTTACAAACTTTATTGGTTTTGTGACAGAACTCTTAAATCAATGCCTCCCATTGCAATGAATTAGAATCAAGTTCATTTGTGCTTGCCTCCCCCATGCTTTTTAAAAAGAAAAACACATTTTTAGATCATGGGTGTCCAAACGTTTGACTAGGGGACATATGTATATATATATATATATATATATATATATATATATATATATATATATATATATATATATATATATATATATATATATATATATATATATATATACACACACACACACACACACACACATATATATATATATATATATATATATATATATATATATATATACACACACATACATATATACATACATACATACATATATATATATATACATACATATATATATATATACATACATATATACACACACATATATATATACATTCATATATATATACATATATACATGCATACATATATATACATACATATATACATATATACATACATACATATATGTATACACACATATATACACACATATATATAAATACATACATATATACACACACATATATATACACACATATATACACACACATATATATATACATTCATATATACATACATACATATATGTATATACATATATATACATACATATATGTATACATATATACACATATATATATATATATACACACACACACATATATATATATACATACACATATATACACACATATATATATACACATATAATACTCTATATACAGTATATATGTATATGTGTGTGTGTGTGTGTGTATATATAACGGATAAATAATTAATATAATTGGTCATACAAGTAAATTATCTGCTATTACAACAAGGGTCGTTGATCTGAGTTACTCACATTATCCACTAGATTGCAGCACATGTGTGGCATTTAAAGATCGCCTGGTATTTAAGATAAGTTTGAAAGCACCTCACGGTGCAATGCTTTAATGAACTCATGTCTCGCGGGCCAAATTGAAGGCGCTTGTGGACCGCAATTGGCCGGCAGGCTGCAGTTTGGACACACTAAATATTGTTAAAAAAAAAAAAAAAATCTAATAGAATGTACTACTAACAACTAAAGTAGTTTATGCCGTAATATAATATTAATGTACAGCATTTACCTTGCAGAGCGGACTTCTACGGTATCTCCTTCCAGCTGCTGTCAAACACACCATCAGCAGCTTTTCCATATTGTCATGAATGAAGTTCGCTATTTCAACACTCTTGGCTTGTGTTAGAACCATTCCGCTTCAGTAACGCTACAGATTAGCAGTGATTCGCCAAGTTGGATACACGCTCTCTCATGTTTGTGATGATGTCTTTCTTTAATTCAATGAATATCATCCTTCGCGCTCACTTTCTTTCTTGCCATGCTTGGAAAACAAAGTGTTGCGTCGACCAGCTCTTCCTCCCAGGGAATCTAAGTTACTGGTCAATCCCAAGTTCTTTCGATGGCATATATCAGCGGTTCTTAACCTTGTTGGAGGTACCGAACCCCACCAGTTTCATATGCGCATTCACTGAACATAAAATGATGCTATTATATTAAAGAAATACTAATAAAGATATATTTTACAAACAAAGCTACAGGAATGTACACATGATCCCATCTTTACATCTCATTGTGCCACATGTGAATGTTTTAGTGGGAACTAAATGTGATATCTAAAAGGCGTACACATTAATTCCAAAGTAGGACCCCCACCCAGACATATAATACTAGTACGCAGCTCATGAAAAACAATATGTTATAGTCATTGTAAGTGGGCCTAAACACTTATATTACAAAATAATCTCATGGAAATAACTGCTGTCATTTGATTATAATAATAAAACATTGAACTTGTTATTTAGTCATGTTTGGGACAGGTGTGCTGCAGGTCTGACGTCGCTCACATGTGCTCCACTGAATGCTCAAGGAGTTTTTGCGTTTGCTCCACACATATGGAAAATTAGAGGGAACATTGTTTGGGGGTATCCATAATACGCCGACAAGGAGAAATTTTTATTTACACGATGAGTCGGGCGTGTCTTGACCTCCGCGGCGGAGGCTCTGCCGAACCCCTGAGGCCAACTCACCGAACCCATAGGGTTCGATCGAACCCAGGTTAAGAACCACTGGCATATATGCTGAGTAAGAAGGACCATCAAGACAGAATTGGAATATTTTCAAGTTTTTACTAAAGCTTTAGGAGATCGACTTAACCAATACATTCATATCGGCTACTCTAATTGATCTGACATTCAAACGGAAAAGCCAACTTCTTGCACACAAAGAAAGCCCCCCCCCCCTCTCGCAACACTGATAAGGAAGATTTGGGGGTTTAGTTTCACATTCCTGATGGTTTAAGACACTAAACAGACAATCTGAAGACAAAGAGAGACTGGTAGAATATACAAAGGAAAAGTACTAACTGACCCAAACATGGTTATGAATAGAGAAATAACTCTTAAACATATATGCATCCTCCACAAAAGTTAATGTCAATTTTTAGCGAAAGGTCATGGTAGGTAGTAAGACCATATCTTACAAGGTTCACTGTGACACCGAGGTACCACTGTACAACAAATCAAAAATATATTTGTGGACTGAAAAATATTGATTTTGTCACGCTAGTATCAACATTCTACTGATACCACTACTGTCGATATTTTGATGGATCAACCCACCCCTACCATGTACTGTCAATACTGCATAGCAGTGTGTAGTAGCTTCTCTGTGTACTGTGCATAGTTGAGCTAAAATATGTTTTTGTGTGTGTGTGTGTGTCTGCTCTTGAAATGATGTCCGCCAGTTTGTGTCTACCTCCTGCGTGCAATGTTTACTCCTTCTTTCCTCGGCCGTGTTTATTTTGTGCTGGTATGCAAGCTGAGGAGTAAGCGCTGCATGCACTCCCCAGACACAAGGAAAACATTGGCCTTTGTCGCATGAAGACAATTACAGAGTAGTTCATAGGAGTGAGAATTTGCAGGAGAAACACTGCAAATGTGTGCTTTTGGTGAAAAGGTGTTGAAATACATGCGGGAAAATACTCTACTGTCTTCTTTTCTCTACAAAAAATGTGGTTTTGAATGTGTGGCGTGCAGCACGTGGGCGGGAGGCAGACTGAGCGACCCGAGGAAGAGCGTCTTTTTAATGAAATTAGGCGCAAACGAGGTCTGAAAAAGATGCGGGACATGAGGGCAGACGGGATGCTCTCATCATTGGGTGCACCTGCTGTATGTTAGCGTATGTACAAATATGTTTTCCACAGTGGAAGATCCCGCCTTGCCAGGAAAACAACCAAGACGGGGGGAAGTCATTTGGAACATGATGCAGACATGTTGCATCATTTATTCATCGTGATTTCTGCAGATGGCAGACAGAGAACATGTTCATGGCTGTGAACTCCATCTCCTTTAGAGCCGCGCATGGTAAAAGGAACCACCACGAGGGATTGTTCGCCCATAGCAGCGGCAAGGTCGGCCCCACTTGGACTCGGCCCATGCTTCACCTTCTTGCCAGATCTTTTTTGGAGCGTTGCACTGTCGTACACGACTCCAATAGTCTTTAGTGTTACTCCAAATCAAATCAAATCAACTTTATTTATAAAGCACATTTAAAATTTACCACAGGGGTAGCCAAAGTGCTGTACAATGAGCAGGTTAAAAGATAAAACGAGTACCGAGCAAACACAACACAACACAAACAGAACACGATAAAAAATAAATAATTAAAATAGAATTAATAAAAACATAAAAACATAAAAACAGGATCACAGCAGGTGTATTATGGGGCGCCATTGCAGGATGGATATCACTCAGTGTTAAAAGCCATGGAATAAAAGTATGTTTTTAAGAGAGATTTAAAAACAGGAAGAGAGGAGGCTTGTCTAACACTCAGGGGTAGGTCGTTCCAGAGCTTGGGAGCAGCAACGGCGAAAGCTCTGTCACCTCTAAGCTTCAGCCTTGTGTCAGGGACCGTCAACAGCAGCTGATCGGCTGATCTTAAGGATCGGGTGGGGCAGTAAGGCTGAAGGAGGTCGGAGAGATAGGTTGGCGCGAGGTTGTTTAGACATTTAAAAACAAATAAAAGGAGTTTAAAATGTATTCGGTAACGCACAGGGAGCCAGTGAAGGGACGCTAAAATAGGGGTGATGTGCTCACGTCTGCGGGTCTGTGTTAGCAGACGAGCAGCAGAGTTCTGCACGAGCTGCAGGCGGGCGAGGGAGGCCTGGCTAATGCCTACATACAGGGCATTACAGTAATCAAGACGAGTCGAGATAAAAGCGTGGATTAATTTCTCAAGATCATGTCTTGATAGAAGCGGTTTCACTTTCGCTATTTGGCGTAATTGATAAAAGCTTTTTTGAACGACGCTGCTGATTTGTTTTTCGAATTTAAAATCTGAGTCAAACTTTACCCCCAGGTTTGTGACAGAGTCGCTGAGATACGGGGTCAGAGTGCCGAGGTCAACGTTGGGGGAGGGAGAGCGACTTGGACCGAACAACATAACTTCTGTTTTGTCTTCATTTAGGCTCAGGAAGTTAGCTGAAAGCCAGACTTTGATGTCGTGCAGGCAGTCAATAAGACGTTGAACCGTGTTATTTTGTGCCATGGGAAAATAAATCTGGCAATCATCGGCATAAAAATGAAATGCAATACTGTACTTCCTAAAAATAGAACCAAGGGGGAGAAGGTAAAGCGCAAATAAAATTGGGGCAAGGATTGAGCCCTGGGGGACCCCATGTGGTAAAGGAGCTGTGGACGACATAAAACTGTTTACTTTTACACAAAAACTCCTGTCGGTTAGGTACGACCGGAACCAGTTGAGGGCGGCGCCCTTAATGCCCACACAGTTCTCAAGACGAGTGATTAAGGTGGCGTGGTCGACTCCAATCCCCTTAAATTAGGGAGCCCACCTACAACAACTGTTCCACTGTACATACACTTCACTGTAAAAAAAAACGGTCATCTACTGGCAGCTACGGCTGCCAAAAGAAAACCATAAAATTAAAGTAAAACATTGTAAACCAAATAATGATCAAAAACATTATGTTTACAGAAATTTTCATGAAACGTTTTGCGGAAAAATATCGTACAGATTTTTACTAAATTATTAAGATGAACCACCTTTAATAAAGTGACGATGCAAACAGTTCTGCAGAAAAATACCTTTATTCTACAGAGTTTTTCCAAATTATTACGATTAAACACCTTCAATGAAGTGACAATGCTGGCAGTTCCACAGAAAAATACCATTATTTTACAGATTATTTCTGAATTGTTAAGATCAACCACCTTTAATAAAGTGACGATGCAAACGGTTCTGCAGAAAAATACCTTTATTCTACAGCATGGGTGTCAAACTCTGGCCCGCCGTGTAATTTCACTTGGCCCTTGAGGCAATATCAAATTAACACTAAAGGTGGCCCGCCGATCCTCCCGGGAGTCTTCCAAACGCTAGCCAGCCAGCCCAACAAGTGCTGGCCCAGTCACATAACATGTGCGGCTTCTGCATGCACACATATTAGAATGCAACGCATACTTCATCAACAGCGATACAGGTTACACTGAGGGTAGCCAAATAAAAAACTTTAATACTGTTAGAAATATACGCCACACTGTGAATCCACATCAAACCAGAACCCTTTGCAGCACTAACTCTTCCGGGACGCTACAAGGTGTGTGTGTGTGTAGCGTCCCGGAAGAGTTAGTGCTGCAAAGGATTCTGGGTATTTGTTCTGTTGTGTTTATGTTGTGTTTATGTTGTGTTACTGTGCGGATGTTCTCCCGAAATGTGTTTGTCATTCTTGTTTGGTGTGGATTCACAGTGTGGCGCATATTTGTAACAGTGTTAAAGTTTTTTATACTGGCACCCTCAGTGTAACCTGTATCGCCGTTGATGAAGTATGCGTTGCATTCGCTCGTGTGTGCGTACAGGAACCGCACATATCTTGTGACTGAGTCCGAACGATGTTAGAATGGATGAAAAGCGGACGTGACGATAGCACGTTAAAGGTTAATTTGTTCAACCTTGGCCCGCGGCTTTGTTCAGTTTTAAAATTTTGGCCCACTCTGTATTTGAGTTTGACACCCCTGTGTTGCATTGTTAGTATGGACAGACTTTATATATAACAAGCTACATATTTATTGAAAGATAATTACTGTAATTTTACATGAATTTTAAAGTAATTTAAGAAAACAGAAAATGCTATGTCTAATTAATTTGGTATTTTTCTGTAAAAAAAAAATAGAAATATACATAGTTTGTCATTACTGGCATATTACTTAAAATAACAGGCGGATTGTTTATTTACAGATAATGTCTTCAATTCTACAGTTTTATAAACTATTTTTTTTTAAATTGAAAAATTACAGTAGAAATTTAGAGTAAATTAACCATAAAAATAGGATTTTTTTTTTACAGTGTTGTAACATAATACACATAATAATAATAATAATAATAATAATAATAAGATTTTACTTGTAAAAAGCACTTTATATTGAGTAAACAATCTCAAAGTGCTACAGTGTATTAAAAAGATAATAAATAAATAAAAATACAAAAACTAGAACAGCCAAATAGCTATAATTAGTATGCATATATCTAAAAAAAAAAAAAAGGCTTTTTTAAAAAGAAGGGCTTTTAAGCCTTTTTTACAAACCCCGTTTCCATATGAGTTGGGAAATAGTGTTAGATGTAAATATAAACGGAATACAATGATTTGCAAATCCTTTTCAACCCATATTCAGTTGAATATGCTAAAAAGACAACATATTTGATGTTCAAACTCATAAACATTTTTTTTTTTTGCAAATAATCATTAACTTTAGAATTTGATACCAGCAACATGTGACAAAGAAGTTGGGAAAGGTGGCAATAAATACTGATAAAGTTGAGGAATGCTCATCAAACACTTATTTGGAACATACTACAGGTGAACAGGCAAATTGGGAACAGGTGGGTGCCATGATTGGGTATAAAAGTAGATTCCATGAAATGCTCAGTCATTCACAAACAAGGATGGGGCGAGGGTCACCACTTTGTCAACAAATGCGTGAGCAAATTGTTGAACAGTTTAAGAAAAACCTTTCTCAACCAGCTATTGCAAGGAATTTAGGGATTTCAACATCTACGGTCCGTAATATCATCAAAGGGTTCAGAGAATCTGGAGAAATCACTGCACGTAAGCAGCTAAGCCCGTGACCTTCGATCCCTCAGGCTGTACTGCATCAACAAGCGACATCAGTGTGTAAAGGATATCACCACATGGGCTCAGGAACACTTCAGAAACCCACTGTCAGTAACTACAGTTGGTCGCTACATCTGTAAGTGCAAGTTAAAACTCTCCAATGCAAGGCAAAAACCGTTTATCAACAACACCCAGAAACGCCGTCGGCTTCGCTGGGCCTGAGCTCATCTAAGATGGACTGATACAAAGTGGAAAAGTGTTCTGTGGTCTGACGAGTCCACATTTCAAATTGTTTTTGGAAACTGTGGATGTCGTGTCCTCCGGACCAAATAGGAAAAGAACCAGTCGGATTGTTATAGGCGCAAAGTTGAAAAGCCAGCATGTGTGATGATATGGGGGTGTATTAGTGCCCAAGACATGGGTAACTTACACATCTGTGAAGGCGCCATTAATGCTGAAAGGTACATACAGGTTTTGGAGCAACATATGTTGCCATCCAAGCAACGTTACCATGGACGCCCCTGCTTATTTGAGCAAGACAATGCCAAGGCACGTGTTACATCAACGTGGTTTCATAGTAAAAGAGTGCGGGTACTAGACTGGCCTGCCTGTAGTCCAGACCTGTCTACCATTGAAAATGTGTGGCACATTATGAAGCCTAAAATACCACAACGGAGACCCCCGGACTGTTGAACAACTTAAGCTGTACATCAAGCAGGAATGGGAAAGAATTCCACCTGAGAAGCTTAAAAAATGTGTCTCCTCAGTTCCCAAACATTTACTGAGTGTTGTTAAAAGGAAAGGCCATGTAACACACTGGTGAATATGCCCTTTCCCAACTACTTTGGCATGTGTTGCAGCCATGAAATTCTAAGTTAATTATTATTTGCAAAAAAAAAATAAAGTTTATGAGTTTGAACATCAAATATCTTGTCTTTGTAGTGCATTCAATTGAATATGGGTTGAAAAGGATTTGCAAATCATTGTATTCCATTTATATTTACATCTAACACAATTTCCCAACTCATATGGAAACGGGGTTTGTAAAAGCATCTACAGTCTGTGGTCCCCTCAGGTGGTCAGGGAGAGCGTTCCACAGACTGGGAGCGGCGGAGCAGAAAGCCCGGTCCCCCATTGTTCGTAGCTTTGTCCTCGGAGGTTGGAGGAGATTAGACTTTAATGTCATGGCTGCCTTGAGTTTCCAATCATTTCTACAACTCTTTATTTTTTTGTGATAGAGTAATTGGAGCACATACTTGTTGGTCACAAAAAAACGCTTGTGAAGTTTGGTTATTTTATGAATAACAATTTGCTCACGTATTTGTTGACAAAGTGGTGACCCTCGCCCCATCCTTGTTTGTGAATGACTGAGCATTTCATGGAAGCTGCTTTTTATACCCAATCATGGCACCCACCCGTTCCCAATTAGCCAGCTCACCCGTGGGATGTTCCAAATAAGTGATGAGCATTCCTCAACTTTCTCAGTCTTTTTTGCCACTTGTGCAAATTCCAAATGAGCTAATATTTGCAAAAAATAACGTTTACCAGTTTGAACGTTAAGTATCTTGTCTTTGCAGTCTATTCAGTTGAATAATAGGTTGAAAAGGATTTGCATATCAATATATCCTGTTTTTATTTACCATTTACACAACGTGCCAACTTCACTGGTTTTGGTTTGTGTAGTTTTCGTGGAAAACTGGTAGGGTTGCCAGCTATGATCGGTTTAAAAAAACCTGAAGCTTTTGGTGTTTTGGCTGATTAATTATGAAGAAAAAGCAGAGACAGACAGTGCACACTTTGCAGCATTTTCATTTTAATCACGTGTACAAGAGGAATTTTTCCGACACAACCCTCCCTGCCTCCACTTGCACCTTGATGACCATACGTTGTCCCCTGCCTTGGGGACTTGCTGGGCGGAGGACTTTGGATGTGAGGTCCGGGCTTGTTTTGGGCTTCTCAGGTGGCAGCTGCTGCTGGTGAACGTCTGCGTGCGAGTAAGGACGTGGATTGGTGGGTGGCTTATTTTTAGAAATCTGAGCAAAAGAGAAGTTTGGATTCAGTGGGACACACAACACGATTTATTTCACTAGCATGCTTCAGCCATTCTATATGTCCAACTAGAACATGGGTGTCAAACTCTGGCCCGCGGGGTGTATTTTGTAGCGTCCCGGAAGAGTTAGTGCTGCAAAGGATTCTGGGTATTTGTTCTGTTGTGGTTATGTTGTGTTACAGTGTGGATGTTCTCCCATAATGTGTTTGTCATTCTTGTTTGGTGTGGATTCACAGTGTGGCGTATATTTCTAACAATGTTAAAGTTGCTTATACGGGCACCCTCAGTGTAAACTGTATCGCTGTTGATGAAGTATGCATGGCATTCACATGTGTGCGTACAGAAGCCGCTCATATCTTGTGACCGGGCGGGCATGTTGTTAGAAGGGATGAAAAGCGGACGTGACGTCAGCTCGTAGAGGACGTTAATAGCAGTGCCTGTAAGGCACGCCCCCAAGACTGTGGAAAACAAGATATAATGACTGAGGAACACCTTTGTTCGATAATGAAGGTTGCCTCAGCTCAAAGCCTGAGCCCCGACATTAATGAAGTAGCATCCAAGAAAAGATGTCAGGTATCTGGCTTGGGCACATCAGGTTAGATCAGTGTGTTGCAAACTGAGCAGTTTAAAGTCCTGAATGGTTGGTTTATTCATTATTTTATTTTCAAATTTATTAGCCTGCGGAAAAAGTTAATGTTGATATTTACCTCAGAAGGCTGCAAATAGAAAAGAGGCATTCAATTTTTTATTTAAATTGTATTTGATATGCCATTGATATTTTTTCATTATTATTATTTGAAACTCGATTTTGCATGTCACTATAAAGTTATATAAGCCTTGCTTGTTCAATATTTAATGCAAAACTTGTTTGGGTCCCTACTAAAAGGTTAATTTGTTCAACCTTGGCTCGCGGCTTTGTTCAGTTTTAAATTTTGGCCCACTCTGTATTTGAGTTTGACACCCATGAATTAGAACATCACTAAGTGTCGAATATACCTGTTTTGTATTCTTGGTAGTTAATAGTAGTGATGTGCGATGCCACTGATTTTCTTTCCGATCCGAAACAGAGTAAAATTCACACTGCTATCCTTGTGCAAACATACCTAATATGTTAAAAAGTTGTGTATTTCAAATAATACAATATCTCATATTATAAAGAATTCAAAACAGAGTTATAGGGAATTGGGGGTTAAATCACCAAACTGATTCCCGAGCTGCTGCTCACTGCTCCCCTCACCTCCCAGGGGGTGGAACAAGGGGATGGGTCAAATGCAGAGGCTAATTTCACCACACCTAGTGCGTGTGTGTGTGTGTCACGATCTGTGGTCTGGATCATGTTTTTGTTATTTTCTGTTAGTTTTAAGACTACATTAGTTCCTGTTTTTGTGCACCCTTGTTTGTTTTAGTTTCCATGACGACTTATGATCTTCACCTGCTTCTTGCGTTCGGGACGCACCTGCTCTAATCAAGAGACTATTATTTAAGCCTGTCTTTGCCAGTTAGTCGTCCTGGCGTCATTGCTTGTGTCATGCGATTGTTTGCTTCATGCCCTGCCAAGTAAGTTTCGTTTTTTTCATGCCACAGTTAGCGAGTTTTTGCCCTGTCCATAGTTTATGCTGAGTGTTAGCTTTTGTTTCCTGCGCTAAGTTGTGCCTTCGCCTTGTGCGCTTTTTTGTTTGTGCCTATTTGAGAGTCAAGATTAAATCATGTTCCTACCTTAACGCCTTGTCCAGAATAGTCCCCCCCATTATGACAGTGTGACTATCAGTGGTACTTTATCTGTACTTTTAACTTTTCTTTTTTTTAAATTCTGAAGTATATTGAGGTAGTGGCATAGAATAAAAATATAGTCAAGCTAATAAAACAGAAAAAAAACAAGACAAAAGCCTATAAAGTACACGAAAATGGTGTTTCAAACCATGAAAAAAGGAAATGAGTAAAATAATAAAAAACATTGAAATAAATGCATTATTTAGAACTACTGTTAGAATAAAAACAAATTCACAATTCAGTTCCATAAACATGTTTATGTGAAAATACTGAATATGTAAATAACACTCAACAAAATCATACAACATTGCCACATTCACGCGTCTAGATACTTGTTTACACTGTGTTCCATCCATCCATCCATTTTCTACCGCTTGTCCCTTTTGGGGTCGCGGGGGGTGCTGGAGCCTATCTCAGCAGCATTCAGGCGGAAGGTGAGGTACACCCTGGACAAGTCGCCACCTCATGGCAGGGCCAACACAGATAGACAACATTCACACTCACATTCACACACTAGGGCCACTTTAGCCACTGTGTTCCTGTTATCTTAAATAAGAACCCCGTTTCCATATGAGTTGGGAAATTGTGTTAGATGTAAATATAAACGGAATACAATGATTTGCGAATCATTTTCAACCCATATTCAATTGAATGCACTACAAAGACAAGATATTTGATGTTCAAACTGATTAACTTTTTTTTTTTTGCAAATAATCATTAACTTTAGAATTTGATGCCAGCAACACGTGACAAAGAAGTTGGGAAAGGTGGCAATAAATACTGATAAAGTTGAGGAATGCTCATCAAACACTTATTTGGAACATCCCACAGGTGAACAGGCAAATTGGGAACAGGTGGGTGCCATGATTGGGTATAAAAGTAGATTCCATGAATTCACAAACAAGGATGGGGCGAGGGTCACCACTTTGTCAACAAATGCGTGAGCAAATTGTTGAACAGTTTAAGAAAAACCTTTCTCAACCAGCTATTGCAAGGAATTTAGGGATTTCAACATCTACGGTCCGTAATATCATCAAAGGGTTCAGAGAATCTGGAGAAATCACTGCACGTAAGCAGCTAAGCCCGTGACCTTCGATCCCTCAGGCTGTACTGCATCAACAAGCGACATCAGTGTGTAAAGGATATCACCACATGGGCTCAGGAACACTTCAGAAACCCACTGTTAGTAACTACAGTTGGTCGCTACATCTGTAAGTGCAAGTTAAAACTCTCCTATGCAAGGCGAAAACCGTTTATCAACAACACCCAGAAACGCCGTCGGCTTCGCTGGGCCTGAGCTCATCTAAGATGGACTGATACAAAAGTGGAAAAGTGTTTTGTGGTCTGACGAGTCCACATTTCAAATTGTTTTTGGAAACTGTGGACGTCGTGTCCTCTGGACCAAAGAGGAAAAGAACCATCCGGATTGTTATAGGCGCAAAGTGTAAAAGCCAGCATCTGTGATGGTATGGGGGTGTATTAGTGCCCAAGACATGGGTAACTTACACATCTGTGAAGGCGCCATTAATGCTGAAAGGTACATACAGGTTTTGGAGCAACATATGTTGCCATCCAAGCAACGTTATCATGGACGCCCCTGCTTATTTCAGCAAGACAATGCCAAGCCACGTGTTACATCAACGTGGCTTCATAGTAAAACAGTACGGGTACTAGACTGGCCTGCCTGTAGTCCAGATCTGTCTCCCATTGAAAATGTGTGGCGCATTATGAAGCCTAAAATACCACAACGGAGACCCCCGGACTGTTGAACAACTTAAGCTGTACATCAAGCAAGAATGGGAAAGAATTCCACCTGAGAAGCTTAAAAAATGTGTCTCCTCAGTTCCCAAACGTTTACTGAGTGTTGTTAAAAGGAAAGGCCATGTAACACAGTGGTGAACATGCCCTTTCCCAACTACTTTGGCACGTGTTGCAGCCATGAAATTCTAAGTTAATTATTATTTGCAAAAAAAAAATTTATGAGTTTGAACATCAAATATCTTGTCTTTGTAGTGCATTCAATTGAAAATGGGTTGAAAAGGATTTGCAAATCATTATATTTTGTTTATATTTACATCTAACACAATTTCCCAACTCATATGGAAACGGGGTTTGTAAATAAAGTATAAATATTTTGCTTTGACAATCAATATTACAGCAGAAACATCTGGTATCGGCGGTATCACTATTTCAGTATCGATACGCACATCACTAGTTAGTACGAATGTGAACCTTACAACTCACAATTCGATTCCGATTCTTAGGGTGATGATTTGATTCAGAATTGATTCTCGAGTCCTCCATCCATCCATCCATTTTCTACCGCTCATTCCTTCGGGGTCGCGGGGGGCGCTGGAGCCTATCTCAGCTACAATCGGGCGGAAGGCGGGGTACACCCTGGACAAGTCGCCACCTCATCGCAGGGCCAACACAGATAGACAGACAACATTCACACTCACATTCACACACTAGGGCCAATTTAGTGTTGCCAATCAACCTATCCCCAGGTGCATGTCTTTGGAGGTGGGAGGAAGCCGGAGTACCCGGAGGGAACCCACGCAGTCACGGGGAGAACATGCAAACTCCACACAGAAAGATCCCGAGCCTGGGATTGAACCCCAGACTACTCAGCACCTTCGTATTGTGAGGCAGACGCACTAACCCCTGTTCCACCGTGCTGCCATTCTCGAGTCCTATTCTCGCAATATATTATTTGATTTTTTAAAAACATGTTACAAGGAATAAGCGTGGAGATGGACAAAAAAAAACATGTTTTTTAATTGATTCTTTAAAAAAAAAAATTTTTGAATCGATTTTTTAAAATTATGCTTGGAATTGAAATAATATTAATCGATTTTTTGGGGCACCCTTATTAATTAGTTTGCAGGCCACTTCCTGGTTGATGGACAATGAAGAACAAACAGCAGTTATGACAACATTGGGAAAATAACTTCCTGTTGTTACACATTTACCCAGACTTTCACCAAAATGCAATTACTAGTTTTTCCTCAACCTGTCCCTGGTTTCTGGATGAGGTCACAAGTAAATGTGTGAGCAATGGTTAGTTTCGATTATGTCGACAACCGCTTATGTCAACAATGTGACTCAGCCAGTTGGAGTGTCGTCCACATAAACTGGTCCCACTGTTTTTTTTTCAGGTTTTCCCTAATCCTAAAAACAGCATATCTGTCCCTCTATTTCCTTGTTCTATTCATTCCAAAGGTGACCAAACAAAGCCGGCGGTTAGATTCTCACCTGAGTGACGCATGAGCTCGTTCATCCTGCAAAGACAAGAAGCGTAAAAAAGTTGCATCATCCTTTCCAGTACATAAAACATGGCTGAATGAGAGCTTCCCCGCCTGGTCGGGCTGCGTGTACCTCATCTCCTCGCCCTCCAGCAGCTTACGATACGTGACGATCTCCATATCCAACGCCAGCTTGAGGTTCATCAGTTCTTGGTGTTCGCGGATCTGACCCGCCATGTCGTGCTTGGCTCTCCTCAAGGCCTCCTCCAGCTGAGCGATGTCGCCGCGGGCCCTCTCCAAGCTCGCGTCGCCTTCCACGGTCGCGTCGCTGATGTCCTTCTTCAGGGACTCCTCCTGGGGCGGCAGGTGGTAGGATAGGATAGGATACGACTTTATTGTCATTTCTCAAGTACAACAAAACTATGTTTTCAGCACAAACCCATTCAAGATTAGACAAAGAAACAGTGTACAGGGTTACAGAACAGGAACGCCGATGGGTCGCCAAAGGCGCCCCGTAAAGATAAGAAAAAGGTAAAACCCTGGGGAAGAAGATGAGTAAAAAAATACAATCTAGACTGGGCTCCTATGGGGGCCTAGTCTGGAGTGGGGAAAAACTCCATGCCATGCACACATAAACACGTTACATTTAATCACGACAACTCGCAACAGAGGGGCTGGGAGTTGGGGCCCTGGAGGTCGACTGCTGCTACGAAGCGCTGCCAGCCGTCCATCACTCCAAGGGGAAACAAGCGGTGGTGAAGGCGTGGGGTGGGGGAGTGTGTGTGTGTGTGTGTGTGTGTGTGTGTATGTGCCCATTGTCTTGGGTGTGATGATGTAATGTTCATAGACTGGGGCCGTTCTGCATGCAAGCAAAAGTTTGACTCCATGTGGCGTTGAGGAGGGAGGGAGGTAAAAGCGTCCATCGTTGAGGTGTCCTCGGAGGTGTTTTCAGAACAGCCTGTTCCTGTTGTTCACAGCGTCAAGGCCATTCGAGGGAGTCAAATCGTAGATTAGGATGTTTGTTTTCCGCGAGCAGACAATACAATGACTTGTCTGTTCTATTCGTCCATGCTGGCTGCTCTCATATTAAATGTTTCCTTTTCAGCGAGCTTCTACATGATGTGATCCATCTTGCAATTCAGTTCAGAAATCGCCACAGGCTGTGATCCCACAGCCCGGCCCAAACCTTCCATTGCGACGAACAGCCTTTGGGCTCCTTGAGTGGCTGTCATCGTCTTACGAATTTGACGACACACCAGAGAAATGCCCAACCCAATCAGCAGGTGCCCCGCGATCACGGTTCCAAATAGGTAGATGTCTTCCACGTCCTCGATGGAAAGGGCCGAGAGGCACATGATTCTCCATTTATCCCAGGAATATCTCACGTACACCGCAGCAAAGACAGAACAATAAGATCATATGGACAGCCATAAGTGTTTACATTTTGCTTTATATTTCTTATTTTACTTATTTTTTGCCTGGTTTTGTATTTGTTTTGTATCGTCCCGTGAGGTGTATATTACTTTTGTTTTTTTTGTTCGGTTTGTACTTCATGAAGTTTTGCACTTTTGTTTGTTTTCGTTATATATTTGGATGTAATTATTGGTTTATATGATATTAAGTAAGACTACGTATTATGTTGAAGGGGGCAGGAAAATATAAGATTTTTCTTCATCCTGCTCCTTCTCAGTCATTGGTGTGTAAATGTAGAATTGAATAATTGTGGTATAATTGTCTATCGATCAAAGATGCACATCAATGAAGGAGATAAATAAAAATGAATGAATGAATGGTTCCATCAGGGCAGCCAGGCTCCCCCGAACCTCTTTTCCTCGTCGAAAAGATTTTGTCAATTGCGTCGAGAGTCCAGCTGATCATTTCCATGTCTGATGTTTAGATTTGGAGGACAGTGCAAAGAAAGAGGCTTCAAAAAAGTTCAGACAAGATAAAAACATAGTGTTATAATAATTGTTTCTAAATTATCACAAAAGCTTTGTATTATATTGAGTTCCTGGAAGGGGGACGGGAGCTGTCTTTGGCTCGTAAAACTCCACTGTGACTTCAAAGCGGACAGATGGCAGGATCTGCCCAATTTCCAGACGAACTCTTTTTGAAGTAGTTTACGAACCCTTTTTGAACTATTTTATAGAACTCTTTTTGAACTATTTTACGACCTCTTCTTTTGAACTGTTCCGTAACCAAAGGCAACGCTGTTTACGACCCACTTCCCTCTGGAAGCAGCTGTGGTCAGGTGGGGGGAGAAAGTCCAAAATAAAAGAAGGAGGCATGCAATCTTTTGGCAGAGAGTGATGAGATACTGTACAAAAGTACAGTGTGTCCAGACGTGTCTCCTCAATTGAGTCCAAATTGAATTCTGTCTCTGTTTAATTTACTTTGCCTCATGTCTTGTTTAGTAGATGTCATCAGTGTTTGAACCTGACACAAAGAGAGCAAGCTGGGAGAAGAAGGGAGCGGGAAAAAATGCAACCGCCCTCACAAGAGGCAAGACAGAAATGTCCAGATGAAGGAGGTGTATGTGCGGATTACAAATGAAGCTGGGAGAAGCAAACCTTCCTCTTTAGAGCATCCAGCTCGCCGTTAAGCCTCTGGATGAAGCGCACCACGTCTGAGATCTCCCTCCTTACTTCCCTGACTTCCTGTTCACGTTGTCCGGCTTTTAGAACCATGACGTCCATCTGAGGGCGTGAGACGCGAGTTAAAGACAGAAACAAAACATTCTTCCTGCTCCTCACCTTTTTCCGGTTCCAGTGCTCCGCCTCGTCCCTGGTGCGGGCGGCCATGTTGGCGTACTGACTCTTGACGCCCTCTACAATCTCGTCCATGTCCAACAACCGCTTGCTGTTCTCTCGTAAAATCACCGTCTCGTTGTGGATTTGAGATTCCAGCTCTTTAATCTCCTGCAAATGGTGTTTGTGGTAATGAAAAACAAAAGTCCTCATGTTTTTAGAAAATGAAAGTCTCGCCTAAGGATACCTCGTCATGGCCGACCCTCAGGAACTCCAACTGGCCAATCAGATCCTCCAAATCCAGAGCCAGATGGACAGCTTCCAAGTGTCCTTCATCTGCATCCTTTTATCATATAGTCTTTATTAGAGATACTGGCTTCCATACAGATATCCTGATACTGTCCAGCACTTCATTTCTTCTCTCAGGCATGTTTTTATTGCCTGTCCTTTAGACCAGTGGTCCCTAACCACTGGTCCGAGGACCGGTGACGCATTTGCTACCGGGCCGTACAGCAACATTAATTGTGTGAATGCTCCAAAGCATTCACACAATTAATATGGTTTTCTACACCAAAATTCATCTATTTTTTTAATTCAACTTCTTCTTCTTCTTCTTCCTCTAGCTTCCACTTTTTTCATCCAATTCAAACCAGTCCAATCGCGGGCTTTCCATTGACAAATTCCCCAAATTCCCAGATTTCTCAGAATTTCAGGTTTTCTGGGACATTTTTCCCCATTCAAAATGAATTGGCCATTTTTCAAACTTCCACCATTTCCGCATTTTTGAACCGATTCAAACCATTCCATCTTCAACATATTTCACTCATCCTGGACATCAAAACTAGGGATGTCCCGATACGATATTTGGATCGGATCGGCCACCGATATTTGCAAAAAAAATGCGTATCGGCAAGGCATGGGAAAATGCCGATCCAGATCCAGTTTTAAAAAAAAATTCCGGTCTGTGTTTTCCAAAACACAGATTTAAATAATACATTCCACTTTTCTGCTGCTCCCTAAGTTCCGTTCCGCATTTTCCAGCACACCTTCAACACATCCACAGGTCTGTGGGTTCTCACGCAGTTCCTTTTAGCTGCTGGCATTACACGACAGGCTCTTCTCACTCTTTCCTGTGTCTCCCTCTCACAGACAGCAAGCGCACCTTCTTACACACGTCACATACTGTCACGTCATACGTCACATCCGTATACGTCCTCCCCGAGCAGAGAGGTAGCAGCATGGCAAACGCTAGCTGTGATGCTAGCGCAGCCGTGCGAGCAACGTTCCCTCTAAGGTGCGCGCCTGTGCAATTGCGCACTGCTCAAGCGTCCTCTGCGCACGGCAAATCTATGCCACGCACAAAATCAAATAAAAAAATAAGCGCGCAACAATTTTCGACACACGGACACGACAGAGAAAACAGTTTTCGTCATCATTGTTCAAATATTGTAACGTCTGTCGAGACGCTTATCTCCGTTCGGTGCCACACGCCCACACCATCAAAATGCCGAGGCAAACATTTCCACATCAACATTGTATGAAAAAAATAGTGATTTTTTTAGTTGTGATTTCCTTCTCTGCATGAAAGTTTAAAAGTAGCATATATTAATGCAGTATGAAGAAGAATGTTTTAATGTAGACACATAGAATCATCATACTGCTGTGATTATATGCATCAAGTGTTCATTCAAGGCTAAGGAAAAATATCGAGATATATATCGTGTATCGCAATATGGCCTTAAAATATCGCAATATTAAAAAAAGGCCATATCGCCCAGCCCTAGTTCAATGATGCCATTTCTGTTTGTCATGTATAATTTTGTCTATTTTGTGTTTATCCTTGAATAAACAGGTCAGTTTCTTGTTACCAACCATTGTGTATTATTCAAACTCCCCTAATTCAGCTGGCTAGTTGTTATCAAGAGTACTAAAACCCTTTTCAACATGATTCTGACAACTAAGTAGGCTAAATAACTTTAAACTTTAATACATGCTCGGATAGGCCAGTATCGGTCAGTATCGGTATCGGATCGGAAGTGCAAAAACAATATCGGTATCGGATCGGAAGTGCAAAAACCTGGATCGGGACATCCGTAATCAAAACTATATATTTTTTCAAATTAAAAAGAATTCAATTTTTTTCAAACCCTTTTTCGACCCTTTTTTCCGGCGACTACTCCTTCCACATTATACAATGCCAGTTTTACTCAACTCTTTTTTTTTAATCACTTCTATCTATCACATGTTTCTTCTTTTCACTTTTACTCTTTTAATTATGAGTAATGTTTTATCGACTTATTTTTCTTTTTTATGTTATATATTGATATTTTAAGTAATACTGAAGAATATCTACAAATTTCAGCAACAGCTGAGACGTGGACAAGTGGGTAGAGGGTGAAATAAGCTCTGCTTCTTCCGACTCCTTTTTTAAGACATGTTGAATTGCACGTATGGAAACATGCTTCGTTACGCATGTTGGAAGTCAAGCTCACCTTTTTGGTGATAATGAAGTCGTTCTCCAGGTCTGCTTTCTTCAGCAACTCCTCCTCATACCTGAGCCAAAGCAGGAGTGAAAGATGAGTCAGTCTGAGGGCCATACTTGCCAACCCTCCCAATTTTCCCGGGAGACTCCCGAATTTCAGTGCCCCTCCCGAAAATCTCCCGGGGCAACCATTCTCCCGAATTTCTCTCGATTTCCACCCGGACAACAATATTGGGCACCGCCTTTAACGTCCTCTACAACCTGTCGTCACGTCCGCTTTTCCTCCATACAAACAGCGTGCCGGCCCAGTCACATAATATATGCGGCTTTTACACACACATAAGTGAATGCAATGCATACTTGGTCAACAGCCATACATGTCACACTGAAGGTGGCAGTATAAACAACTTTTACACTGTTACAAATATGCGCCACACTGTGAACCCGCACCAAACAAGAATGACAAACCCTTTTCGGGAGAACATCCGCACCGTAACACAACATAAACACAACAGAACAAATACCCAGAACCCCTTGCAGCACTAACTCTTCCGGGACGCAACAATATGCACCACCCCTACCGCCAAACCCCGCCCATCTCCCGAATTCGGAGGTCTCAAGGTTGGCAAGTATGCTGAGGGCCACGTCGCAGTTATGTTTGGCCCCAGAGGGCCGCATCTAACTATTATTACACAATTTTTTATGTATTTTATTAGATTTTATTTTTTAACTAAAATGTATAAAAAATATGGCAAGTTGCAATAATTTCACCCCAAAATTTAGTGTATATTACTGTAAATGAAAAAACAGTACTGCTGTTTTTATGGTTCAAAAAAAAAAAAAAAAAAAAAAAAAAAGGCAGCTTAGTTGCCAGATTTTTTTTACTATGAAATTTACATTTGTTTTTTTTTACTGTAAATTAAAAAAAATTGCAATTTTCCAGTAAAATTTTGGCACTTGAGCTGCAAGTTTGTTTGTTTTTACTGCAAAAAAAACAACTGTAGATTTCTCGTTGTATTACTGTAAATGCCAAAACAACACCACAGTTTATTACAGTAAAAAAAGTACTGTTTTTTTCATTTAGAGAAAAAAGCTTTTAAAAAAAACACAGCAAATTTTACAATTTTACCATGAAATCTATTACTACTTTTACATTGCACAATATGATGGATCACCTGCTTTGAAATCATTATTATTAGTATTTATTCTATAATTTTTTTTATTAAATGTTTGATAATATATTTTTGCATAATTGGACAATATTTAAGTTGACATCATTTGTACATATTTTTTTTTTCTCCCAAAAAAGAAAAAAAAATACATTTAGTAAGAAAACTTACAGTACTTTATTGATACATATTATTTCCAGGCTTTCAAGGGCCAAATAAAATGAAGTGGCCTCGAGTTTGACACCTGTGGTTTTAAGACAAAGGTCAAAGATGACATGCTGACCTCTCCTTGGTGTTCTCCGACCCGTCCTGGTTGCGATGCAGCTC
Source organism: Nerophis lumbriciformis (assembly GCF_033978685.3). Classification (NCBI taxonomy): domain Eukaryota; kingdom Metazoa; phylum Chordata; class Actinopteri; order Syngnathiformes; family Syngnathidae; genus Nerophis; species Nerophis lumbriciformis. The sequence continues at coordinate 6,647,213 of NC_084570.2, read as the reverse complement.
ATCCTCAAGCTTGGCTCGGTCATTGAGGAGCTTGTCAATCTGCTGCTTTAGCTCCTCCTCCAACTGCTTGACCACGCCCTCAACCCTGCCCTGATAGGCCTCTTGTTCCCTGAGGATCTTCAGCTTGGCATCCAACTTTCTGTTCTCATCTTCCTGGTGTTTCACCTAAGACACAAGGATGCTCACTCTTGAATTTCATTTGGAAATGCATAAATATACCTGTGCCTTATATAAAGGTGTGGGTCGAGTGGAGGTATTGGAAAAAAAGAATAATAATTGCACCATTTTTTTTAACCTAAATTAAAATGCATTTAAATTAGTGTTGTCAAACGATTAAAAAAAATCTGACTAATCGTACTTTTGAATCAAAATCAACAATTATTTGAGATAAATTAATTTAAATTAACTTTAAACATTAATCACACTTCTTAATTGTAATTAATCACAGTAAATTACTCACTTGCATAATTTATATTAGCTTTAAAAAGGTCCCAATAGTTTCACACAAATACAATTGTATTGTCAAAATGACAATTGTATTACCGGCAAGGGGCGCATTCTAAAACTACTACAAAAATTAAAAAAAATAGTAACAAAAAACATTAAAAGTGGTATAAAAGAGCAAACAGGTGTAATGTGTAGCAAGGAAACGCTGAGATGTTGCCGCTAAAAACACAAAACTGACATGCAGGATACGGTTTTTTTTTCACGGTTAAGGTAGAAGAACACATCAATCAATCAATCAATGAAAGTTTATTTATATAGCCCTTAATCACAAGTGTCTCAAAGGGCTGCACAAGCCACCACAACATCCTCAGCTCAGATCCCACATCAGGGCAAGAAAAAACTCAACCCAATGGGGTTGGTGATTAATGTTGGTTTATAGATGATTAATGGAATATATTTTTTTTTTCAATATTAACATGCATCAACAAATAGAGACAAGATATAAATATTACACACATTCGGCAACAAACAGGAGTTCTGACAGTGGCAGGCAGGCCACCCTACACTTAGCATAAAAACTGCGGTTGTCAAATTATTAATTTGTAAAAATCAGATTACCGTATTTTTCGGACTATAAATCGCAGTTTTTTTCGTAATTTTGCCAGGGGTGCGACTTATACTCAGGAGCGACTTATGTGTGAAATTATTAACACATTACCGTAAAATATCAAATAATATTATTTATCTCATTCACGTAAGAGACTAGACGTATAAGATTTCATGGGATTTAGCGATTAGGAGTGACAGATTGTTTGGTAAACGTATAGCATGTTCTATATGTTATAGTTATTTGAATGACTCTTACCATAATATGTTACGTTAACATACCAGTTGGTTATTTATGCCTCATATAACGTACACTTATTCAGCCTGTTGTTCACTATTCTTTATTTATTTTAAATTGACTTTCAAATGTCTATTCTTGGTGTTGGGTTTTATCAAATAAATTTCCCCCAAAAATGCGACTTATACTCCAGTGCGACTTATATATGTTTTTTTTCCTTCTTTATTATGCATTTTCGGCAGGTGCGACTTATACTCCGGTGCAATTTATACTCCGAAAAATATGGTAATCACATTTTGGAATTTGGATTAATCATCATTAATCTCAAGCGATTACACACTTGGATGATTAAAATTAGCTAAAGAGAAGACCACAATAATTGTACACAAATGTAATTTCTTTTTTAAATTCCTTGATTATTATTACTTTTTATTGCTTAATTTTTGTATTTTTTTTTTAATTTTAATTATTGCTTTTTTAAAATATGTTTTATTATTTTTTAAATGCTTTTTTATTGCTTTATTTTTTTTTTATTCCATCCAAGAGTGTCTGCCCTGAGATCGGTAGGTCGTGAGTTCAAACCCCGGCCGAGTCATACCAATGACTATAAAAATGGGACCCATTACCTCATTACCTTGGCACTCAGCATTCAAGGTTGGAATTGGGGGTTAAATCACCAAAAATGATTCCCGGGCGTGGCCACCGCTGCTGCTCACTGCTCTCCTCACCTCCCAGGGGGTAATCAAGGGTGATGGGTCAAATGCAGAGAATAATTTCGCCACACCTAGTGTGTGTGTGACAATCATTGGTACTTTAATTTTAACTTTATTTTTTTTAATTGCTTTATTTTTTTATTTTTTTTATTGCTTTTTTTAAATTACTATTTTATTGCTTCATTTATTTTCCTATGATACTGTACTGA